>NC_079212.1:44466164-44491164 GCF_029633865.1 Lampris incognitus
CCCCGGGCCTTCCCAGGTCCTCGCTGTGTGGAGTTTGCGCGTTCTTCCCCGTGTCTGTCTGCGGTGGGCTTCCTTCCACCGTCAAAAAAGACATGCATGTTAGGGTTACTACTCCTGCCCGTGCTCCTGAGCAAGGCAGTGGAAAGGAGATAAATGAAATGATTCTGACTTGATCTGATGTTGGGCATTTTCCGCAGCATTTGCACGTAAGTCACAGAATGTTATTAAAGAAAGCTGTGAGGGATAACCCCTATTTTCTAATTTTAGCTAAGCCGTACAGTGGTTTATCTATTTATCTATTTATTCAGGACAAATAAGCTGTGTGATTGACACCGTGTAGCTGGAAGACTGGCAGGCGTCTGTCTGACACTCCAGGGTGAGTGCTGGTTTGGCCTCGTGTTGACGTTTTGCATACGGCACACACTAGCCCTCCGTCTCCTCAGAATCACCGTGACCCACAAACCCACCATACCAAACATACAGAAGGGGGAAACGGCTGCGGATATGCTCGCTACACGCTGGGGCTCCTCCGTTTGCCAGTCACCGGGTTATTCCTTTAAGTCTGAGCAAACAGTCCACCTCTTAAACTTTTGACTGTAGCTTAAAAACGAGTGAGGACTGCATTCATCTGTCCCTTGGTCTGGCTTTATTTGCTTTTCCAGCTGTTCTCGGTCTCGCTGGATGAGAGCGAGGGAGGGAGAAAGCGGGGGGGGGGTGAGAGAGAGAGAGAGAGAGAGAGAGAGAGAGAGAGAGAGAGAGAGAGAGAGAGAGAGAGAGAGAGAGAGAGAGAGAGAGAGAGAGAGCGAGAGAGAGGCTTGTGGAAGAGTGGAGTGGGTGAGAGGAAAAGTAAGAGGGCAGGACGCTGAGTGCCAGGAAGTGATGTGTGAGAGACCGAGCGACAGAGAAACCCTGTGTGTGTGTGTGTGTGTGTGTGTGTGCGCGTGTGTGCGCGCGCGTCATGCATGCGTGCGTGAGTGTGTGCGTGCGTGCGTCTGGAATGTGAGTGAGAGAGTGTCTCTTGTTCCCATTGCGCCGTAGTGTGTTTACACAGGGACACACCCCAGACGGCCTAGACCGCGGATACGCACACACGCGCTTTCTCTCGTATGCACACACACGCACGCACGCATATGTTTGAACACGCACGTCAACACGCACGTGCACACGCCCGCACTCGAACGTCAAGAATTGTTTCCATCACCCCGGGGTCGCGTGAAGAAATACGAAATCGTACGTGCGCGTGCCTGCACATAAACATGCCCATATGCTGGTGGCTGCTCCCCGATGCGGATTCGCCTCACGGGCGCACCGTCAAAAGGGATGGCCTAGATTCCAGCACGTGCAGACACAAGTGGACTAGGAGGAAAAACACCATACGACACACACACACACACACACACACACACACACACACGTGTGTGTGTGTGTATGTGCAAGGACACACACACGTGTGTGTGTCCTTGCTTGTGCAAGTTCCTTAAAAAGCATGTAGTGGAGTCTTGTTTGGACGGGGCTCGGTGTTTATTTGGACTTCTGCAGTAAATGTTTACTCCTCTTAACAGCCTCTTGTTTGAAACCGCACCATTTTCGCATCGTTGTGAAATGATTCAACTCCTGTCTTCTTGTTTTGCTGGCGATGTGGGGATTTGACGGCTAAATCATGCGGCTATCTCCCCCCAGATTCACTGACGCTTATTTCACCGTCCCTTTAGATTTATGGGCGGTGCGTCATCCGCCGCACTCGTGCCGCGTGGGTCGCCGAACAGAACCGGATATCACTGTACAATTCTCCTAAAGCAAATCCCGCGAGAAATCCACACGGAGGAATAAAAAACGAGCCATTTCTCACATGTACAGCGAAGCGTGTGTGTCCGCGCATAATCGGGACGCTGACTTCAACATGACGCTGCCACGTCCTTTAAGCAAGGCATCGGACCTCTGCCTCGCTCCGGGGCCGTACCTGCCCATCTTAAGGCTCCCCCTGGCTTTGGCCAGAGGGAAATAAGAAGAAAATACTTCCTGATTACACTGTGGGTAATGCGGTTATGTAAGTGCTATGAAATACCCATGGGTAACCCAGTATAGCCGCAAGTTCCCTATGGTGCCCCCCCCCACCGCCCCTGCCCCGCCCCCCCTCAGCTTTCCTTAGCTTAGTTCTGCTCCCATCAGAAGCTTCACACATGGTCTTGGACATGGCGAAGAGGCCCTTCTTGCATTCCCGATGGTTTTATTGAGGCGAAGCATATGCGCCCGGGTCTGCACACGCACACGCATTCTACATTTCTCTATCCGTGTGCCCCCCCCCGCCCCCGCTTCCCCCCCTCCCACACACACACACACACACACACACACACACACACACAGGCATGCTGTCCAACAGGTATTAATGCACTGACAGGCCAGATAACATGGCCTACAACGCACACATGCTGCGTACATACGGCGCGCAAGCGCGCGAACCGGAGCCACGCCAGGCATGCGCGCGCGGACGTCCCAGTTTTAGCCCTCTAACGCGATAACATACAAAACCAGTTTCACTGAGGCCTTGATCCCCCGGCATGTGCAGGGCACCAGTTTTCACCAATCTACACGGCAGACGCAAAGAAGAGAACCAGCGATAGATGGACAGATAGAGAGGTATAGAGATAGATAGATAGATAGATAGATAGTGAGAGAGACAGACACATAAAGTGGATCGCTGAAGAGAAAAGAGGGAGTTTCACATGTGATGCACAGGTAATATGCAGTGAATACAGTCGAGTGTGTAATTTGTGCTGGCCACACATTCTGCGTGCTGCCCTCGTCTTAAGGGCCATCTATGACCCGCCTTCATTACACCCACTAAATTAAAGCAACTTAATTTAACTTTAACCCCCCCGAACCTATTTTGCATGAAGAAACAACCTGTCATTCATCTCAAACTTTGCGCCTATCTGGGTTTCCCCCTCTTCGCCGTGTAGAAAGACTGCATTTAACCAGTGGGACACCACTCGTTTTTATAGGGTCAAACACGACCCCGACACGGGGTCAGACATGACCCGAAGACAACCTCAGCACCCTAGTGGTGTGCAGCTTTCGTGGAACTATGGACAAAACCAACGTGTCTCTTTTCCTAATGTTGGGGTCGGTCTAGGACATGTGCTCAAACTTCAGGTTGGAAGAAAATCTTACCGAGAGTCTTTCCCCTGCTGCGAGACACTGTACTGGGCCTTTCGACCGGTAAGACGGCAGGAGGGTTATAGCGTTGTTATAGCGTTGTTATTGCTGCGTAACGTACACGGCGGCGCAACGGGCTGCTCTTCGTCTCGTATGTCATTATCGCGCCGCTGTCATGAATGTGAAAATTAGCCGAGGGGGACCCCCCCCCCTTAAACGTCCCAAGGACCAAATTAATTGTTTACCACCATTCGGAGTAGCGTCTACGTCACGACACACCCCTATATGGTAGGGGTCTGACGGGAGACGGGAGGTGTGACTGACAGCCGGGCCGGACCAATGGGAGGGGAAGCTTTTCCGGCGCAGACACTTGTGGTTGGCTACCGCGGGTGATATATGTATAGATATGCCTCGCTGCTAATCTAGGGGGCGGGCCCGGGGAGAAGTGGTGTCCATCTATGTAGATACAGATCTGAAAGAATGACTGCCTACGCAGCTCTTCGCGCGGATTAATGTAAGTTATTCAGCATTTTGCTTTACCTTCTTTTTTTTTCTCCCCCCCCCCCGACAAGTCTTCCGATATTAAGAGGGAGAGCCGTGAAAGAGGGCGACGGCGGTCGGCCGTCGGGTATTTATATATCGCTCTTTTTTGAAAGCTTGCTGGCGAATTTAAAACAAACAAAAAAAGAGCGAAGAAGAAGAAGAAAAAAAAAGAAAAAGAAGCGCTTTCGGGCCGAGTCCCGCGACCCGCTCGCGCTTTTCGCTCCGCTCAAGTGTGCGCCGCCGCCGCCGCCGCCGCCGCCGCCGCCGCTTGTTGTTGCTCTTTTCTGGCGAGCCGCAATATTTTGACACGCCGCTGACGCAAACAATGCGAGCAGCGAGCCTGCGCTTAATGCCATTGTACAATGGCCATTTCCCAGCCGCCGTAGCACAATGGAGCCAGCTCCGCGCTTGGCCGTATTTTGATAGCTGGATTTTCGCACCGTCTTTGCTGGCTCCTTTTTTGGGGGGGGGGGGGTTCGTTGAATGGCTCGCTGGGCTCGATTCTCCCACTGTAACCGCAGGCCCCGTCTCTCCGCTCTCCAGCTACTCGTGATCACGAGCTTTGCGTAATTTATCCTTCTCCTTTTGCTGACAGATTATATATATTTTTTTCTTCCTCCTCTCTCTCTCTTTCTCTCTCTCTGGTGTGTGCCGAGGGGGGGGGGGGGGAGAAAAGTTTTCAGCGAAGGAATTGGGGGGAGCCTTTGGGGAGGTGTGGGGGGGGGGTGGTGGTGGGAAAGCTGCGTTCACTAGCTCGCCTGCTTTTTTTGGTGGGGGGGATTTGGCAACGTGGCTCCAACCTTGGGGGTCTCCTCTGCTACCGTGCAAAACGAAGGTTGATATGTCACATCAGGTAAGCGACTCTTACGCCGAGGGGAGATGTGTGTGTGTGTGTGTGTGTGTGTGTGTGTGTGTGTGTGTGTGTGTGTGTGTGTGTGTGTGTGTGTGTGTGTACGTGCGGAGGGGAGGGGAAGGCAAGCACGGAATCTTGCCCCGCTTTGCGAAGGGAATGGGGGGGGGGGGTAGCTAACGTTAGCCGCTGCCAGCGGGCAACGAACCCCCGGCTCCAGGCGTGCAGCGTTGTGCAGAGCGCGCTTTTGTTCCGTGCAGCGACGTGTTCGTACGCAACGCGACCGCATGTCACTGACGTGCAATTCGCGTTTCGGTTGTTTCAGTGTTCGCTTTGCACCAGTGGTGTTTATTATTATTATTATTATGTTTGTCTTTTTTGACGTGTAGCGTTGTAGGCGGGTGCTCTCTCCTCCACATTCCACATGTGTGTGTGTGTGTGTGCGCGTGTGCGTGTGTGTGTGTGTGTGTGTGCCCGCGGCGAGGCCGGTGCACAATTTCCTCAAAATGAAACGAGAGGATCGTCGCACGACAGCGGTGCCTATGGCGAGGTGTGTACGTTAGCGCGGGGAATGGCGGAATAAAATTGTTTGGTGGTCTGCGTGGTGTTGCATGCCTCCCCCCCTCCCTCCCCCCGGGTGGGGGGGTTTGGTCTCACTGAGGGCTACTCCCTCTTTGCAAGCATGGGAAGACAAAGGACAGGAGAATAGAGTCGAATGGACTAAAGAGGAAAGAGAGAAAAAGGGTTTTAACGGCGTAGAGTCAGAAGATAGGCCCTCCAATAACGCTGATTATTGCGCTGACGTCAGAACCGGGTTTGATTTTGGAAAGTAGCGCCGCGATTCTGTGCTATTCCAGTCGTTCTTGCCTCTAACAGCGAGATTTGGACGGTCACCTCCATTCATTTACGGTCTCGTGTCGCCACAGCGATCATTACGTGCCATAAACATGCTGCTTATACAAGGTCTGCTTAGGCCATGTGGTGTACTGGGAGGTCGAAGATCACATAGTGTATTGATCCTGCTGCCGTGTAGCTATCAAGTCACTCTAGTGTCACTTAAAAGACAAGCCTAATTAGTTCGGTATGGGGAAAGAATAATAACAATGGATACCTCTCCATAGAATTGGTGTTATTGTTTTACAAGTTGGGAGAAGGTGTGTATCCCTTAAGGGAAGAGCAAATCCTCGAGCCGGGTCCGATCCGGTATCGGTATCGGTTGCACTCACTGGATATTGAAGTGACATTACCGGTCCACAACCGACCCAGATTCCATAGTCTGATGTCTTTATGAATTATAGATACGTAATAATGTAACGTTACGCCCCCTAGCCAAAACGGCCTATGTAGGTTCAGGTAGTGTGCAGTGTTTTGAGTGGCGGGGACGTGGGACACGACGAGCCCTTCACTTGCTCGCATAGAGAGCAGGATGTGGAGGGTGCAGAAGCCACCGATCGGGCAGCCGAAGCGGGGGAGAACTGCGAGGAGTGGGGGGAATGGGGGGGGGGTAATGAGGCCAATGGCTGCGGGGAAACAAGCGAAAGCCCACAGAATGTAAACCCGGAGTCTGCTAAACTCCACGGCCATTTGGAGACAGATAAAATGGCCGTAGATGGTGTAGTAACTGTATCGGAGGGATCCAGCGTGAGTGGAGTTCGCGGTGCTGCTGCCCGGCAGCTGCTACAGCAGAGGCCAGGCAGGAGGTGCGGGGTAACGGGGAGGAGGCTGCGGACCGGCCTGTCGCCGAGAGCCAGGGCATCCTCCTTGTCCTGGCTCCCGGTGATGACAGGTGACAGGACAGGACAAGTCACGATCTGGTTTAACTGATGCTTGGAGGATAAAACCGTAAGCAGCAGACAGGACGCGTGGGTGCAGGTTTCAGGGAACAGGGGTCAGTGGTGCCAGGCTAGACGGGGTGTACATCACCAGGCACCCTGACCCCGGGTCAGTCAGGAGCAACGTCTCGCCAGGTCACCACTTAACTCAGTGCTGTTTTATCTCTTTCACCAGCTAAAGATATACATCTTGCTGGCACCTTAACGTGAAGTGACCACAGGATAGGTCTTTGTGTAAAGAAGAAATTGAGAAATGTTTGGTAATTTGAAGAGGGAAAGAAAAAGCACAGTTTGACCCTTTAAGTCAGTTATCACATTTAAAGGGGTTGCCATGGCAATTTGCACTGCCACAGCTGTTTGTATGTGACGCTCGTTTAAATTACATTTCAAACAAATTGCTTTGGAATGAGTGTAAATGTAATGCATTTTTGTACACGTTTTGTTCTTTTAATTAGAAGTGCTGTGGGGTTTGCTACTGCCTCATGTAGCCTTACACATAATACCAACAACAACAGCAAGAATTAATGATATTCCAGATAAAAGAGCTCCGGTATCAGTATCGGCACATATCCAAATTTGTGTATCGGGATCCGAACCGAATAAAAAAACTGGAATCAGTGCATCTCTTTGTTTTATTCCCTGTGCCTGTGTTTATGGCACCCAAGAATATGGTAAAATGAAAAGGCTGGATTTGGTTGAGCTGTGGGAAAGTGGGAAATTGGCTCATGTCAGATTATCTTGCACTAGTGGGTCGTGTTGGTAGTTTTGTTGTATTGTGGTTGGGTTGGGATATTTTGTGTTTGTTTTCCCTTTATGAATCCCATGACTTTACCAAGTTGTTGTTGTTGTTGTTGTTGTAGGTTGCCAACAAACAGCCAGCTACAACCTTCGGTAACACAGCGAGAGCCATTATTCCCAAGCCACTTACCTCCCACTGCCCTTAGAGGAAAAGCTCGTCTATGCAGAGTTTCATGGTTTCACACATTCAGGTTTTAAATGGGGGTGTTTTGTTTTTTAAATCGCTGGTTGCACAAAAACACCTTGAGCTTCTCCCTTAAGTATGACACTTAAGGCTTACGTTCTCTTTACCTGAGGGATCTACATAAGGGTGTTGCACAGAATCCCTTAAAAGGTTTCCTTAGTTAAGGAAAAACATTAAGGGATTTACCGCATTGAAAGAGGTTTTGCAGCCGTACAATTCTACAGTTTCCATGGAGAAGTTTTTTTTAGTTTGCAGTCGTGATACCTGTATACCGGCTCTCAGATTTGGCCTCTTGTAAAACCAATGGAAGAAAAGAAGACAGGAAAACCAAACTGGTCAGAGGAGGGAAAGATTATACTTGTGGTGGACTACTCTAAAAGAAAGCACACACTAAAAAGTTAAATGGAGCCGCAAATAACAGCAAACACAAACTAGCGAATGCGGGAGGAAGCTGCCGTGGACATTAATTCAAGAATTCTGGTGAAGTGCTCAAAACAACAACTTGTCTGTTCTGGCCAGAAAAGAAACCTAATGACAGATTTAAGATGGCTAGCTAGAGATAGCTAAATTCATATCATATGGTTCAGGTGCTTAAATGCTGGTGCGGTTCCCGTCCATCACCCCGCAGGCTCGGGAAGTCGCCCGCATTAAAGAAGTCCCTTGCTTATTACTGACTGGAAAGAGCCCGTAGCATAAAACCGTAGAGCAGCCCTTAATTGCAAAGGGGCTGGAAGAGCACAGCAGCAGAAAGAAGAGTGCTCCATACAGACGGTTGGACCAATCATGAATTGATAGCCGGTCATATCCATAGTGTAAAATCAACTTCTCGTCATTAAGTGTACCCATTGGGTTTGCTTGGTCATGGAACACTCTTATCAGGATGTCAAGTCAAGTCAACTGTTTATTTTCTTCATTTATCACCATAAACGTGGCCATGTTGCGGTTAAGAGAGTCAGGGGTACCTTACGTTTTTCTTCCTTACTTTGGTTGCTAAGGTCTTTTGTGCAACAGTTTAACGAACTTTAATGGATTCCTTAAGTATAAGACCAAGATAAGGAGGAAACCTTAAATACTTAAGTGAACATTTTAAGGAAAACTTAAGGAGAAGACGAGTGTTTTGTGCAACTGATTTAATTTCAAGGAAACCTGAACTTAGACTTTAAGGAAAATATTATATATATATATATATATATATATATATATATATATATATATATATATATATATATATATGCTATATAAGCTTTATAAGATATAGAATCTATATAAGCTATATATATATATAGCTATATAAGACATACTGGCCCTTTAAGCAGCCCCTCAGTTCATCCATTGTCTGAAACAAGCCGTTTTAGCTTGTTTTAGCTTTCTCTTTAAAGCCCCCCTCCCTAAAAGCCCACTGCTCTCTTCTGATTGGCCAACTCCTGGAGGCCTGCCGAAGGCTAGCGCTCAGTCTGTGTGAGTACTGCCTCATCCTCTTGCCGGGGTGTGAGGTGTTGAGGGCGACCCAAACCAGCTGCGAGGCAGGGGTTATGAAAACGTGATACATAGTGACGTAGATGAGTAACGGAAGAAAACGCTGCACTACAAACGAGGTGTTTCAGGCAGTATTTTCTGTCGGGGAGAATAACTCCCTCTGACGTGGACTTCAGGGTTTGCAACTCTGCAGACATTTTACGCGCACCTTCCAGCTATAAAACACAATAAAGGGAAGGGGGTAAAACCCAAAAAGCATGGAATGGCCTCTTTAAAATTGGATAAACAGACATTTTGCAGCTCCGAGGGTTCTTTACCACACATGAAGGTGTGTGTCTCATGGGGATGTTGATTCCTCCATCTCAAGGTTCGTCCAACTCAATTATTACCACAGTGGGAAACCAAGGGCTGGCTTCTGTAATGAGGTACTTACCGGAGCACGTTGCGAAGTCTGTGCTATTGAGTTATAGGCATAGGTTGTAAAATGATAACAGATGCACGAGGACTTCATGATGCGCCTCGGTATTTATGAAAAGTAATTCCCAGAAACGAAGGAATACACATGTATTCATGCCAGGGCATGTGCATGAGCATATACACAGCACTCTTTGTCTCTTGAGGTTTGTTGCTCCTTACTCAAAAGCCATCAACAGTTGAGTTGACTTTCAAGGTTTGTAATCATATGACAGTTCCTCTTAAGACAGATAAGACAATGTGAGATGGCTTAGAGGATGGCTAAAGCAGGAGTTGTGAAAAGACCTTTGAAACAGGATGATAAACTTTGGCTGGCAGCGTGAAGGGAACAGCTCCTTTGCCCTTCTGCTATGGATGGATTGATCAGGTGTGTAAGTGTAGGGGCTGCTATCCGAAAGGTCCCTGGGTCTGTAGCTGTCTTCATCCAAATGTTGTGCAAATTTTAGACTTTATTTTTATTTTACTTTTTTTTTTTGGAAGGTTGACAACGTAAGATGCAAATCAGTATGAGTTTCCTTCAACTAGTGTTGCTTGGCAACAGCGGCTAGCATAACGGCTGAAGAGGGCTAAATTATAGGGGAGCGAAAAGGAGCTTTCAAAACATAGTTGCCATTGGAGGAGTTGTTATTGTAAGTTAATGTCAGCTGTTGTCGGTTGTATTCCTCAAGGAAGAAAGTCGAGGAAATAGAAAGCACAATATTATAGCAGCCGAAGCAACGGATGCTGACGTTGAAATTTTCATTTTTATCACCGTGTCACATCTTCTATTCATCGACTTGCTAGCTTTTCCATCTCAAGCAGGTGTACGGTTGTTGTTTTTTTTTCCTCCTTAGGATGGCCTTCAGAAATCTAGCATTTCATGCTCAGAATTTCCCATTTACAACCTAAAAAGCTGCTTAAAAAGCAAGTGGATGGAAACATAGCATATGGCAGGTTGGACACCGCAGCTTTGAAGCGTAGCAGAATGTTTCCAGCAGAATCACAGGTAAAAACACTATGCGATGCTATTGACGTCCAGCTGCAGTATATTACTCCCTTTAGTCACTTATGGGCAATTTTACAATCTGCAAATACTCAATTAGATGACAGAGGAGCCACTAAAACAGTGTTTCTCAACCCAGTCCTCAAGGAACCCCTATCCTGCATATTTCCTTTGCAACCCTGAATATGTACCTGTTTGTAGTTATTCAACCAATCAGCAATGAATTTTGTCAGACATTGCACACCTTGCATAATTAAGTGCTGCAAGATGATTGGTCGAGTAAGTACAAGCAGGGCTACCTATGCAGGGTTACAATGAAAATCTGCAGGATAGGGGTTCCTTGAGGACTGGGTTGAGAAACACTGCACTAAAATGTCTCATGTTTCTATTTTTATATTTTTATTGATGGCAGACTGTGATGAGAACTACAGTGCCCAGCATGCTGTGTACGTAAGAGGAGGGGCACGCAACCATATGTTTTAGCGCGGTTCTGTACTGGGGATTCTGGGGATTGTCCGGGTCGGGGACTGGAAGCAGATGGCTGAATAAAGCACGTTATTAATCGCGACTCCTTGCCTGTCGTTTATGCACATGACATAGACCAACTGAGCTCTTCTCCTTTTTCTTCTTCTTCGGTGCATCGTGTCACGGCTATTTCTATTGGCTCTCGAAGGTCTCCAGCGCAGCCACCCAATAGGTGGGAGGTTTTGCCTTGCTCGAAAGCATGTCACGGAGCCGCATGACATCGGCAACCGTGTCGTTCTCCCCTCAGTGTACGTCTGGCATTTTAAATTGACGACCTTTTAAGTCACACGGTTGTTGGTGTAAACCGCTGCTCAGTTGTGAACACCGTCATTGCAAGTTATGTTAAAAATCCCTCCGACCCACAAGCCGTCCTCCCTTCCTGCCGTCTTTTAGGTGAAGGTGCTGAGTGGCGGCTAATGCCGCGCTCACACGCAATCTGGTCGCTCGATGGGTGTTTTAGCCCCCAACGTACTGTGGCGAATTCGGGGGACAACGCAACCACAAGAGCTGCCGCGGCCGGGAAGCGAACCCATATCGCCCGCACCGCAGGAGACATCGCTAACCGCTCGACTAGAGGGTCAGACCCGCCAGCCAGCGGCCAGCGTGTCTACTTATCCATGCACGTTACAGTACTCTTCCAGGCAGCGCTGCATGGAAGGCACTCCCCGCCCCCTACGGTTTCAGCCAATCACAGCACTGGCGCTAACCCTAACCTAACCCTAACCAGTGCCGTGATTGGATGAAACTGTTGGGGGCGGGGCGTGCCTTCCACGCAGCGCTGCCTGGAAGAGTACGTTGGGGGCTTAAAACGCCATCGAAGAAATCTGCTCAACGGCAGAACCGAACGTCGTTACCGCAGGAAACCGGCAAACCGGCAAATTATGCCCGACAACGGCAGACGGCAGAGGGCGCTGCAGTCCAGAGTCAAAGGATTTTAGCTTTTTGCCGCCCTGCGCGACGGAATTTACAACCGGATGTGACGTAGCATGTCGCGAAACAGAAAAGACGGTGGATTTGGGCAACGTAATTTCGTGGGTATTTACAGAATTGTTGTGTATAATTAAATAAAACAAACACAAAACGTGTTTGTACGATTTTTTTTCTGCAAGCAATACAATGTCACCATAGCAACCCATGTAGTTTCTTTTTTATGCCGTCCTGCTGTTCCGACGCGCAGTTTGTGGTTTTTCCTGTTCCGTTTTGCCAACTGCCGTTTACCGTCTCCCGGATTCCATGTGAATGCAGCATAATGGCTTCCATGTGAGAGGTAATGCCGTTGCTATAGCATAAGTATTGCTGTTATTCACGGGCTAGGCTTTGGTGTTGTGGTTGCTTAGCCGTTGTTCAGGGGCCTCAAAGGGGCTTGCTGAGATAAATGTCAATATTGGTTCAGCTCACATCACAGTCACAAGCCAACATACATAGAGGGCTTAGGGACTTTTGACTGCCTGCAAACCTCTTAATGACTTCAGTGTGAGACAAGGGGAGCAAACAACGAGTCCACAGATATTGTATTTGTTGTGGTCCACAATAGCTGAATGATTAATGAATGACATCAGCACTACTATGCTTGAAGGACGAGTCTCCACAGGGGCCAAAGTTTAGTATGTACTGATCCATTGAAGTGGTTTCTTCACAAGTGTCTTTTATAAGGATATCTGTATGTGGTATTGTTATGTGGCGTTTCACTGATTCTAGGTATCCCCAGCAAAGTATGATGTTCCTTTTCAATTCTACTTTTTCTACCAATTGTCAATAACGACTAATCCATAGAAATTGAATTGCTGGACATTTACCATAGTGACAGGGCAGTCCCTCCAAGCACAGATTTGAGACCAGCTGACCTTTCATAGAGTATGACCTTTGTTTATTAGCAGGAAGTCACATTTGCCCGTCTGGCTTGCATATAATAGCCACAGGACCTCTTTCCTTCAGGCATATATATATAACTGGGCCAACCCAGGTCAGAAAACGGCTTGGAATTTAACCAGAAGATTAAAAGATACTAAATCAATTGGTTTCCGGAAGCCATCCAAGAAAGAAAATTTTACTACCAATCTGTGGGCAGCAAAATAAAAGAAGCATAGATAAGCTACAAAATGACCGTTTCCTATCAGATAAAAATATCTAGTTAGAGAAAAGAATGAACAGAAAATGCTTTAGTTTGCGCTTAGGTCGTGGTGGGACAATATGAAAATTTCTGTTACAATTATCCTGGCCAAAATAAATGTGATTCACGATATTATCCCGATAATCATCAAAATATGCTGAAAACTCGTAAAATGTCATTAAAACATACTCGAGTCACTTTTCCATACATTTTGCTAAGAAACAAATATTTTTATTGTATCGCGGATAGGACACAATTTTTGGGGGGGCCAGCCCTACAAATACGAATGCCCCTGACTGACTGATCAGTTTGACACAATTGGGCCGCTGGATCAGGTGACCAACGACGGTTCCAGCTAGTGGCGACCAGTGATCTCACTGAAGTTACACGAGTGGCCGGCCAACCAACAACGTCACTGGTAAACACGGAAGTGGGACTTTCCTTGTTGGCCATCGCATGCTAACAGACATATAGCTGCTCGTGGATCCTACTGAAACACATCATTGGAAAATAAAATCCAATTCACAAACACCAGCGCTCCAGTGATCATGGCAGCACTGATTCTAACCAGCTAATTATTTCATATAAATAATAAATTGGTGCCATTTAACTGTATAAATAACCAGGGTTTGAAAACTGCTGCCCAGAACAGCCGCTGTTCGTGGAACTACCGTCAAAACAGCTGCCTTTTGGCTGCTCCCATTAGGGTCACCACAGCGGATCATCCCTTTCCATCTCTTCCTGTCCCCTGCATCTTCCTCTGTCACACCAGCCACACCTGCATGTCCTCCCCCACCACATCCATAAAGGTTGATGCTCGATCCAACGGGGTGTAGGCACGGAAGTAGCCGTGATTGGCTGTTGCGTCAGCCAATAGACAGCGCGGAACCTCAAAGCACACTGACTTGAAACAAACGACGTGCAACTGAATCATTTAGCTAGCTAGCTAGCTTACAACTGACCTTAACATTGCCAGATCGTACTGTAACGATAGCTAACGTTAACGCTTGCTAACAATGGAAATTCATAAATAGTTTAAACCCTAACCAACAACAAATCACGTCTACTTCCGTGCCTACACCCCGTTGGATCTAGCATCAACAATCCATAAACCTCTTTGGCCTTCCTCTTTTCCTCTTCCCTGGCAGCTCCATATTCCTTTGCAAATTCCTGCATTCCTTTGCAAAACAACCAGCAAAAAATGGCAAGACAGTCAACAAACAGAGGAAACACTTCCGTGGTAGATGTGAGTCGCGCATGCGCGAGAGTAAAAGTTTATGGCACCTATCTCCTAGCATAGAGAGAGAGAGAGAGAGGGAGAGAGAGCATTTCCAATCACTTATGTGAAAATATTCACGATTATCCTCACGATAATATCGTGATCCGCGATAAAATCCGATATCGTCCTATCCCTACCCTTAAGGGTAGCCCAGCTCAAGACTTTCTGATGCTAACCTACAGAAAGGGTGCTTCTGACAGAAGAACTGTTTGTTGGTGAGTTTTTAAATCCCCCGAGTCGATAACACTGGATGAATTAAGTTATCTTTTATTATTATTATTATTAAGTTAAAAAGCAGTGTGTCAATACAATTAACGTTGACCTCCTCCAAAAAAAAAAAAACAGTAAAGCAAATGACCTGTTTAAAAGTGTTAAAGGTTTGGTCAGGGGAATCTTTTCATCTCCGCACATTTTTTTTCCTGATTATTTATGTTTCTATGTTGCAGTTTTGCATAGCCATAACAAGACATGGGGTATTCAAAAAAAGATACTGGGTTAGAAAAACACAAAACCCCCTCTATTTGCACTGGTAAATATTATTGATGGAAAGTGTGGTATAAACAACTCAACGGTGCATGTGCAGGAAAGAAAATGTTTAGAAACCATGAGATTTTCCTGATGGAACCTAGTTCTCGTGTCACGCTCAAACCCAGCCTGTCCTTTCACAAGAAGGAGTGAAAGATGAGTTTCCCGAAATGAACAATTGTTTGTTCTCATGAACCTGGCCAATTCAGGCTACCAAATGAAGTCCGTCGCTATAGATGTTTTCCAAACAACTAAAACAGCTTTGTAACCAGCTCCGCCCCGCACAGATGAATAGACCAAGTCTCCATTGATTTGAACTGAGGCTCTTTTAATTAGACGGATGAGAGGTAACTTGGAGATTTTTTTTTTTAACGGCCACACTAAAAACACGACTGGCTCATTAGCATGGCTGCTCATTAAACCTGGGACTACAGGTGTGTGTGCACGTATTAAGTGGTGCCCCATGGGCTTGCATTCTCTCCTATTCTCTGTGGGTGATCTCTTGAGAGTTTTTTTTTTCTTTTTGCAAAGGACTCTTTCTGCTGGAATGCGCTCTCTCTCTCTTTCTGTGGGTGTGTATGTTCAGGCCCAGTGTTAGCTGGTGTCAGTTCACCGCTACGCCTCTTCTCCCCTTCCTTTCCTCTCTCCTTTACACTGCTTTTCCCTCTATCCCTTGTTTCCCTTTATGGGGGCTATTACAGCCAAAGGATGGGGGCGGGTTGGGGGGGGGGGCAGCAAGATAGACGGGGGAAGTCAAGCCCACGAAGAGTGATTGGTTGAAACCCAACAAGCCCTCCTGCAGTAGACTCCACCTCCATCTCTTCCTGTTTGTGTGACAATTGCCCAGTCATCCAAAAGCGTCCTGACCAACCAAGCCCCCCCCCCCCCCCCCATTCGGCTCATGAGCACACACACACACACACACGCTCTCTCTCTCTCTCTCTCTCTCTCTCTCTCTCTCTCTCTCTCTCTCTCTCTCTCTCTCTCTCTCTCTCTCTCTCTCTCTCTCTCTCTCTCTCTCTCTCTCTCTCGCTCTCTCTCCCTTCACAAACTAGTTCCATTTTGTTCAATATCATTTAGTGCCCTTTTGCGCTTGAATGTCTTTTCTCTGCCTCCATCATTTCTCTCTCCCTCTCCCTCTCCCCCTCTCTGTCTCTCTGTCTGTCTCTCTCTCTGTCTCTGTCTCTCTCTCAACCACTCGCTCACACACACATGCACACTGCACTGCGTGGAGAAGCTGCTGATGCTGGTGGTTCTAGTGTAAATGCAGAATGGGGGACCAAAGCCAACAGGACAGGACCCAACACGTTTCTCTTATTTCCTTTTAATTGTTTTTCTCTTTTTGCTTCCACCCCTTACTATGGTTCACTCGTATTTTTCCCCAATGGTTGTGTTTCAACGTCGTCCAGTCACCGTCAGTATTTTGACTTGTTTCTGAATAGTAACCATGAAGAGATGTTACATTATGTAGGTCATTAACTTCTCCGGGTCTTTACCTGCTCCTCCATCCTCCTCTTCCTCTCAATAGCTGTTTCCATCCCAACGTTGCCCAGATTTTATCCAAATTTTCCAAAAAGCTGACACTAAAATGAGAATGGAAAGTATGCATTGCTATCAGTGTGAATTTCGGTCCACTAGTGTTACGTGAATTACAACATTGCGTGGCAATAGGATAAATCTTTATGATGAAAGGGAATTTTACAAATCACTGATTTGTATCACAATATCTGCTTACACATGCAAACATTGCTTGCTTACGGCCATATCACCCTGATAACGCCCAATCTCGTCCAATCTTGGAAACTAAACAGGGCCGGGCCTGGTCAGTACATGGATGGGAGACCGCCTGGGAATACCAGGTGCTGTAAGCTTGGGCGGCACGGTGGCCCAGTGGTTAGCACTGTCTCCTCACGGCAAGAGGGTCCTGGGTTCGAACCCCGGGGTTGTCCAACCTTGGGGGTCGTCCTCTGAGTGGAGTTTGCATGTTCTCCCCGCGTCTGCGGTGGGGTTGCTCCGGTTTCCCCCACCATCAAAAAAGACATGCATGTTAGGGTTAATACTCCTGTCTGTGCCCTTGACCGAGGCATGGCAAGACCAACTGGAGTTGTTTGCGGCTGATCTTGCATACTACTGGGCCTATCTGCCTAAATTTATTTTTTTGCACAGTTATGACTATATGATCAAGAACCTCTCATGGTTGTGGTGACTCGAAACATTTGAAAATCATTTGTTCTCATCACTGCCGCTCCCTCTCTTCATTCACTCTCTCGCTACCCCGACCAACACTGCTCTCAGTTGCAGCGACAGTGTCAAAACTATGTGTTCGGGTGTGAGTGTTGGAAAGTAAACAATAGCAACTAGCACAATATAATAAATTAACCGTTACTTCCTCGGATATTCGGTATCATAGTAACCAAAGTGTCTCAACTTGAAAAAAAAAAAAACCCGTTGTGGCGCAAAAGTGCTCTCAAGCGCCCCCTGCTGGGCGTTTCCAGAAGAGCAGAAATGCTATGGATTCCAAACTCTCATTGTGGATCCCTGCTGGGTGTTGGCAAGAGTTGGAAGCCGTCCTGGTTTGTTTTTCACTGAAAAGGATGTTCACAAAAACAAATAATAATAATAATAATAATAATAATAATAATAGTTATCCTATCTGTGATGCAATAAAAACATTTGTTTCTTAACAAAATGTACGGTCATGTGATTCGTGTATGTTGTAGTGCCATTCTAAGAGTTTTAAGTACATTTTTATGATTATTGGGATAATATCGTGAATCACGGTTACTTTGTTCAGGATAATCATGACATGAAATTTTCATATCGTCCCACCCCTAGTGAGATATACCATTACCGTGATATAGAATTACATATACCATGATAGAAGATTTTGGCCATATCGCCCACCCCTAGTCACAGTCGTGCGAGGGTCTGCCTAGGAGCCTGCACATCCACAGGCTGACAGGGAAAACGTTTTTATTCGGTTGATTTTTATCTTATTTTATTTTTTTTGAGCACTGCATATTAAAAAAAAATTTTTTTTGTTCCATATTTCCCGTTCAATCGACTTGGGCGCTGTGCAGAAGTCTTATAATGGCAGAAAAAGACTTGTTTTTCTGTCTGTGTGCATGTCTCTGTATGATGCTAATTTCACATACTACTGGGGCTGTCAGCCTCGTAATATTCGTACACGGTTATGACTGTATGGTCAAGGACCTCTCGTGGTTGTGCTGATACAAAACCTTTGAAAAACCTGTTTTATACCGCAATTAAGTGCTCCTCGGCCAGTTTTTCATCTTAAGTCTGAGCGCCGGAGAAGAGGAGATCCGCAGGCAGTGCCTCCGTATTTTCCCTTCTCCTGGTAGGTGAAGAAAGGGGTGGTTTGTCACTAAATTCGAGCACCGGAGAAGGGGGAGATGCGTCCTGCGAGGGTCTGCACTCTACTAGTTTAGTCTTCATTTTGTGAGTAAAATTTGGAAACAGATTCTCGTGATCAATAATTTAGACAAAATAGTGTGTCACTGTATGAATAATCTGAATTTCATCATAACACTATACCACCGAAAGAGGGGCGAGGATGATATTGAATTATTGGCCAGCTCTTATTATAACGGCTGGACCAATGGCTGTTGACTTTATCCTTTATCTCTGGTACACACACACACACACACACACACACACACACACACACACACACACACACACACACACACACACACACACACACGCGCGCGCGCTTCTCGCTTGCTCCTCCCCTCTCGTGTCTTTTGAGCCGCCGCCGTCCGTTTCTATTTCTATTTCTTCACTCTTTTTCCTGAATTCTTCATCCATCTTTCACTTTTTTCTTTCTCTCGGCAAAGTCCTTCCTCATCGCTCCTCTGGTGTTTTGACTGCATACTTTCCACTAGCTAGACCCAAAACCCTGGTATGTCTGAATGTTCCCCATAAAATGTCAAAAGAATGTACCAAATGTACCAAAGCAAAATTAGATCTTTGTTCAGGGCTGTGATCCCTGATGGACTGAAACACGGATGCAGATGGAGCAATTAACACCCTATGGGAGAAGCAAACCCAGTGGGTGGACACCCTTTTTTCTTCCGTATACTTTTTTTCCCCCTTCTATATACAGCTTAGCCTCCTCTTTTTTATTTTCATTTCTCTCGTCTCTGTCTGATCGGTCGCACAATAAGTGTAGAAAAGTGGGCATATCAGTCATCTTCATGCAGAGTTTTACTGGAATGGCCTCAGCCCGGCGTAAGGAAGCTATTAAATGAGGTAGTACGGACGTGAACAAAATCGCAACAATAATCAATAAATGTCAACAGCCATAACAGTCTATAGCCCTCTTACCCCTTCCATTCATATGCTACCGCTCTCTCTCCCCTTTTCTCCCCCTCATTCTTCTTCTGTGACTAGCTTTTGGTACTTGTTGTGGCCTTTTCCCCACTGCGGCCTCGGTCTAACTTATTATCGTTCTCTCTGCAAGAAGTTACAGACTCTTTCCTGTGACTTTAATTCGCCCCAAAAAAGAAAAAAAAAAACCTTGCTCGGAAGACACCTCAGCTGTGCAGCAAGGTTCCTCCTCACCGTGCGTCGAAGTGTCCTTGAGCAAGACACTTGCCCGTAAAGTGCTTTGAGGGCCGTGTCTCGTATAAAGGCGCTGTAGAAATGCAGTTGTGAATGGCGTGTCGGTGTTGTGCCGATGGCAGTTCCTTCTCTTTAGCGTTTGCGAGTCAGCTTCACCTACTTGGCGACTCCGGTGTAGTGTGGAGAAAAGTTCAGAATGTGATTCCTCTGGAAATAAGCGCCGTGTAAAGGCACCTTGCTCAGACTGAGGAGGCCAGTGTTTTCCGCTGCAGTACGCATGCCACAAATATTCCTCTTTGGGAATTTTGTGTAAACTCACTGACGTCCAAGTATCATACGGCAGCAGACATCAGCCGTATCCGAGCTAGCTGCACTTGGAACGAACTAGCTGGCG
Organism: Lampris incognitus; assembly: GCF_029633865.1. Taxonomy (NCBI): domain Eukaryota; kingdom Metazoa; phylum Chordata; class Actinopteri; order Lampriformes; family Lampridae; genus Lampris; species Lampris incognitus. Next base: position 44,485,877 of record NC_079212.1, read on the forward strand.
TTGACCGGCTGCACGCGGTCGGTGATTTCTCCGGTGCACCGAGCACCGGCGAGGAGCGGGGTAGTAAAACGTTCCCACAGCACGGAGCGGTGCGGGCCGCATGGAGGAAGGACAGGTGGGGTAGAACAAATTAAACCGATGAGTCAAGTCGTGTTCCGGGATGTAAAAACATGTGACAAGTTGTACCTGTTTTCCAAGACTAATATGTACCGAGAATGCCCCAAAACACCAAGATGATGCACCTGGAGAGAAGCCGTCAAGCTTGCTGGGGTTGGATTTACACTAACACTGCACTGCCCACGGGGCTCGCTCTCTCTCTCTCTCTCTCTCTCTCTCTCTCTCTCTCTCTCTCTCTCTCTCTCTCTCTCTCTCTCTCTCTCTCTCTCTCTCTCTCTCTCTACCACTCTCTTTACTGCTCTTTCTCTCTCTATCTATCTCTCTCATTTGTCTCACCTCCCTCTCTCTCTCTACCACTCTCTTTACCACTCTTTCTCTCTCTCTCTCTCTCTCTCTCTCTACCTCTCTCTCTTGCTCTCATTTGTCTCACCTCTCTCGCTACCGCTCTCTTTACTGTTCTTTCTCTCTTTCTCTGTCTCTCATTTGTCTCACCTCCCTCTCTCTCTCTACCACTCTCTTTACCGCTGTTTCTCTCTACCTCGCTCTCTCTCTCTACCTCTCTCTCTCTCTACCTCCCCCTCTCTCTAACTCTCTCTTTACCTCTCTCTCTACTGCTGTCTCTCTACCTCTCTTTCTCTCTCTTGTCCTCCGTCTGTCTGTCTCTGTCTGTCTGTCTTTGTCTGTCTGTCTGTCTCTCTGTCTGTCTGTCTCTCATTAACGTTGTCTCACCGCCTCTCCTTCCTCCCCAACACACATGCTGCACGCTGCCCCGTTCTTCTGTCTTAATCAGATTTGGGAAAATGACGCAACCTGAAGGCTATAAAAGAGAATTAATGGGTCCACTTGGGCTGGGTGTACACAGATGGAGACACACACACACACGCACACAACACACAACACACATAACACACGCTCTCGGCCTTTTGTGGAGGATGCACCCCTTTTTTCAACAGGCTTCTGGTTTGTGTTAGCTTTCAACAAAACATATGTAAAAGCATATTTTTTGTCAGCTGGCGCGGCCAGTAACAAAGGCGTGTCTGTGTGTGTGTGTGTGTGTGTGTGTGTGTGTGTGTGTGTGTGTGTGTGTGTGTGTGTGTGTGTGTGTGTGTGTGTGTGTGTGTGTGTGTGTGTTGCTGCAGACCAGACACATGGCTGTGTGTGTGTGTGTGTGTGTGTGTGTAACTGCAGCATCGTTTGAAGAGTGCACTTTAATCTTACAGAGTGTGTGTGCGGGGTCAGAGTTCTCTCTCAGACCTTCAGTGTGTTTCTGACGTCTTTTTTTTTTTTCCTCATCCGGATTTTGACACCAGTTACTGGCAAGATACTTGGCTATCTCAGCACATAGTCAGGGTCAGCCGCCATCCAGCCGTTTTGTATGGGATATGTGTGTGTGTGTTTGTGTATGTGTGTGTGTGTGTGTGTGTGTGTGTGTGTGTGTGTGTGTGTGTGTGTGTGTGTTGAAAGCTGACACAGCTGTGCCACATTGACCCCCTTCTCCACACTATCTACAGTTTCATCCTGGCTCTCCTCCCATCAACTCCTGTCATCCACTACTCCCCCCCACCCCCTCTCCCTCCCTCCCTCCCTCTCGCTCTCCCTCCATTTCTTGCTGTCTTCACACTCCGTCTTTGCCTTCTTCAGGGTTTATTTTCAGAGTTTTATTTTCCGCGTGCTTTCCGTGTTTGTGTGTGCACAGTTGCACACGGTTGTTGATATTGCGTGTTTATTTTTGTCTCGTCTGGCGTGGCATGTGAGCCTGGAGTGACAATAGACGTGACATTACACTGCCCGGCTACCACCCTGTTTTCTGTGCTGAGTGGGGCTTGGGTGGGTAATTATGGCACCCTTGACTCGGCCGGTTCAAACGGTTATCGGTATTGACCGCGGCGGTTCGACAGAACGGATCGATATTCATATCGCCTGGCGTGGCGCAAGCGCCGTCCTGGCGCATGCGCGCGGCGCAGGGGGACTCGTGACGGGGCAGGGCGTTAAGGGGCAACCACTGGCCCGCTCCGTTTTACCTCGCAAATGAGACGCAACTGCCCCAGCTGAGCCGTTTCGCCGTTTGAGCGCCGCCCAACGGCGCACAACGGAGGCGAACTCGTCTCACGTGCCCTTCACGTGGACGCTGCGGCCTGTCAGTTTGCGCGTTTCCTTGTTCTGGTTTTGCCGTCAGCATCATTTTAGCATCATCGGGGACGCGTTTGCAGGAAACGCCGTCGCGTGCCGCATGCCGGAGGGGTCACGCGCCGTAGCTGCGGGGTTGAATGGCGTCATTGTTTCAGCTCACGGGCTCGTCCTGCGCGTCGGGACGCACGAGATTATGTGTGGGCGATGCGAGGTGTGTTAAAGCTAAAGACCGCACTCATGGCGGACATGTTTGGGAGGGCGCCTATAGTTGTGAAAGACTCTCAGAGGAAAAAGGCGGTTTTCCACGAGCAGGCCAGAGAAACGGAGAGGACGGCTCCGCCGGAGGGAACCCCCTCCATCCGCCGCCCCAGCTCCGGGTCACCGGCGGAGACGAGTGCTTCTGCCGTGCCCACTCCTTCTCCTCCTTCCTTTCTTTCCTTCATTCCTTCTCCTCCTCCTTTCTTTCCTTCATTCCTTCTCCTCCTCCTTCCTTTCTTTCCTTCATTCCTTCTCCTCCTTCCTTTCTTTCCTTCATTCCTCCTCCTCCTTTCTTTCTTTCCTTCATTCCTTCTCCTTTCTTTCTTTCCTTCATTCCTTCATTCCTTCTCCTTCCTTTCTTTCTCCTCCTTCCTTTCTTTCTCCTCCTTCCTTTCTTTCCTTCATTCCTTCTCCTCCTTTATTTCCTTCATTCCTCCTCCTCCTTTCTTTCTTTCCTTCATTCCTTCTCCTCCTTCCTTTCTTTCCTTCATTCCTCCTCCTCCTTTCTTTCTTTCCTTCATTCCTTCTCCTCCTCCCTTTCTTTCTTTCATTCCTTCTCCTCCTCCTTTCTTTCCTTCATTCCTTCTCCTCCTCCTCCTTCCTTTCTTTCCTTCATTCCTTCTCCTCCTTCCTTTCTTTCCTTCATTCCTCCTCCTCCTTTCTTTCTTTCCTTCATTCCTTCTCCTTTCTTTCTTTCCTTCATTCCTTCTCCTCCTTCCTTTCTTTCTCCTCCTTCCTTTCTTTCCTTCATTCCTTCTCCTCCTTTATTTCCTTCATTCCTCCTCCTCTTTTCTTTCTTTCCTTCATTCCTTCTCCTCCTTCCTTTCTTTCCTTCATTCCTTCTCCTCCTTCCTTTCTTTCTTTCATTCCTTCTGCTCCTCCTTCCTTTCTTTCCTTCATTCCTTCTCCTCCTTCCTTTCTTTCCTTCATTCCTTCTCCTCCTTTCTTTCTTTCCTTCATTCCTTCTTCTCTTTCCTTTCTTTCCTTCATTCCTTCTCCTCCTTTCTTTCTTTCCTTCATTCCTCCTCCTCCTCCTTTCTTTCCTTCATTCCTCCTCCTTTCTTTCTTTCCTTCATTCCTCCTCCTCCTTTCTTTCTTTCCTTCATTCCTTCTCCTCCTTCCTTTCTTTCCTTCATTCCTCCTCCTCCTTTCTTTCCTTCATTCCTCCTCCTCCTTTCTTTCTTTCCTTCATTCCTTCTCCTCCTTTATTTCCTTCATTCCTCCTCCTCCTTTCTTGCTTTCCTTCATTCCTTCTCCTCCTTCCTTTCTTTCCTTCATTCCTCCTCCTCCTTTCTTTCTTTCCTTCATTCCTTCTCCTCCTCCTTTCTTTCCTTCATTCCTTCTCCTCCTCCTTCCTTTCTTTCCTTCATTCATTCTCCTCCTTCCTTTCTTTCCTTCATTCCTCCTCCTCCTTTCTTTCTTTCCTTCATTCCTTCTCCTCCTTTATTTCTTTCCTTCATTCCTTCTCCTCCTTCCTTTCTTTCTCCTCCCTCCTTTCTTTCCTTCATTCCTTCTCCTCCTTTATTTCCTCCATTCCTCCTCCTCCTTTCTTTCTTTCCTTCATTCCTTCTCCTCCTTCCTTTCTTTCCTTCACTCCTCCTCCTCCTTTCTTTCTTTCCTTCATTCCTTCTCCTCCTTCCTTTCTTTCTTTCATTCCTTCTCCTCCTCCTTCCTTTCTTTCCTTCATTCCTTCTCCTTTCTTTCTTTCCTTCATTCCTTCTCCTCTTTCCTTTCTTTCCTTCATTCCTCCTCCTCCTTTCTTTCTTTCCTTCATTCCTTCTCCTCCTTTCTTTCTTTCCTTCATTCCTTCTCCTTCCTTTCTTTCCTTCATTCCTCCTCCTCCTCCTTTCTTTCTTTCCTTCATTCCTTCTCCTCCTTCCTTTCTTTCCTTCATTCCTTCTCCTCCTTTCTTTCTTTCCTTCATTCCCTCTCCTCTTTCCTTCATTCCTCCTCCTCCTTTCTTTATTTCCTTCATTCCTTCTCCTCCTTCCTTTCTTTCCTTCATTCCTTCTCCTTTCTTTCTTTCCTTCATTCCTTCTCCTCCTTCCCTTCTTTCTTTCATTCCTTCTCCTCCTCCTTCCTTTCTTTCCTTCATTCCTCCTCCTCCTTTCTTTCTTTCCTTCATTCCTTCTTCTCTTTCCTTTCATTCCTTCATTCCTCCTCCTTTCTTTCTTTCCTTCATTCCTTCTCCTCCTTTCTTTCTTTCCTTCATTCCTTCTCCTCCTTCCTTTCTTTCCTTCATTCCTCCTCCTCCTTTCTTTCTTTCCTTCATTCCTTCTCCTCCTTCCTTTCTTTCCTTCATCCCTCCTCCTCCTTTCTTTCTTTCCTCCATTCCTTCTCCTCCTTTCTTTCTTTCATTCATTCCTTCTCCTCCTTCCTTTTTTTCTTTCATTCCTTCTCCTCCTTTCTTTCTTTCCTTCATTCCTTCTCCTCCTTCCTTTCTTTCCTTCATTCCTCCTCCTCCTTTCTTTCCTTCATTCCTCCTCCTCCTTTCTTTCTTTCCTTCATTCCTTCTCCATCTTCCTTTCTTTCCTTCATTCCTCCTCCTCTTTTCTTTCTTTCTTTCTTTCTTTCTTTCCTTCATTCCTTCTCCTCCTTCCTTTCTTTCCTTCATTCCTTCTCCTCCTTTCTTTCTTTCATTCCTTCTCCTCCTTTCTTTCTTTCATTCCTTCTCCTCCTTTCTTTCTTTCCTTCATTCCTTCTCCTCCTTCCTTTCTTTCCTTCATTTCTCCTCCTCCTTTCTTTCCTTCATTCTTCCTCCTTTCTTTCTTTCCTTCATTCCT
>NC_079212.1:44496164-44613664 GCF_029633865.1 Lampris incognitus
CACAAATCCTGTTTTGACAGTTGTTTTTACTTTTGTGATTATGGGGTTTACGCTGGAACAGGCGGAATCGGGAGGTTCTGGCGCTGCAGAGCGCGCCGGTTAAACGGGCTGACGTATAAATGACTTCTCACATAGCTTTGCCTAGGAGTTTGGGCTGCACACCGACTGTCACGCTGAGTTCAAAAGCATTGCGTTGTGTAATGTCACATAATTCCCTATCCCACCACCCCTTCTTTTTTGGGGGGGGATTTCTTCCTCCTGCAAGCTTGTCGCTTTCTAGGGATCCAGAAATGCCCAGGAAAATGTAATCACTACATACAGCCGCTCACCACACAAGACCTGCAAAACAGCCTCGCGGTTATGGCTCTGATGACGTCACGCTGTGCTTTTTTTTTTGGCGTCGTCGTGTGGGGTGCGGGGAGGTGCGTCGAAGGTGTCTGGCTGGGAGAGCTGGTGCTGGATCGGCCGGGGGAGACTGGTCTGCTGCTACCGGTGGGCCCCGGGACCACGGCCCCTGCCCGGAGCTGCGCCCGAGGTGGAGGCACCGAGGGCGGTCTGACAGGATGTGGAAGCAGGGCAGGCTAAGCTAACTGCTAGCCCATGCAGACCGGCGGTTCCGACAGCCATCCTGACTTTTGCTCTCTTGCACAGGGGTTTTTGTGTGTGCGGACATGTTGGAAAAATGTGTTTTTGTAGTTTTTTGTAGTTTGGATGTGTGTTCTTGTAGTTTGGATGTGTTTTTGCCTTTGTGTTGCACTGTTGTGGGCTGGAGGAAATGATATTTTTTCCCCTTTTCCTCCCCAAATGCACTTGACCAATTACCCCACACTTCCGAGCCGTCCCGGTCGCTGCTCCACCCCTCTGCCGATCCGGGGAGGGCTGCAGACTACCACGTGCCTCCTCCTCCTCCGATACACGTGGAGTCGCCAGCCGCTTCTTTTCACCTGACAGGAGTTTCACCAGGGGGACGTAGCGCGTGGGAGGATCACGCTATTCCCCCCAGTCCCCCCCCCCGAACAGGCGCCCCGACCGACCAGAGGAGGCGCTAGTGCAGCGACCAGGACACATACACACATCCGGCTTCCCACCCGCAGACACGGCCAATTGTGTCTGTAGGGATGCCCGACCAAGCCGGAGGTAACACAGGGATTCGAACCGGCGATCCCTGTGTTGGTAGGCAGCGGAATAGACCGCCACGCCACCCGGACGAATGAAAAAAAGGGTTCCTGATTCCTGATCAGGGCATCTTTCTGCAACTGAGGATTTTAAAATTCAAATACAATGTTCAGTGCCCTTAACACGGCGAGTCTGAGACCCTCGCTCACAATATGACAACGCTTTCCCCTTTTCTCTCCCTGCTTTTCTTTTAGTTTTTGTGTGTCATGGTTACAGATGCGTTTAAGATATTTTGGGTCAAGGTTAACACATGAAAGCATTTTATTTTTTTTTTGTTGGTCTTAAACTGAACTCCGTGAGTGCCAGCGTAGAGTCCAGTCCCTGCCAAAGCTGCCAGTCATTATTCATCCCTAAGCTGCAAGGCTTTTGCCCCACACCACCCATCTCCCGGTTCTGCTCACCGACTCGGCACACACCACAAATAACGCAAATATCTATATTTTTAAGTTCTTTTCAGGAACGCGACTGTTCATTTTTTTTTATTTCTGCAGTTCCCCCCCCCCCCGCTTTTCCACCATTACACGTTTTATTTATTGATAGATTTTGTGTTGCATCCGTCACATTTCCAGAAAATGTACCCAGGGATGGATGGTGTTAGCGGTAAACGTTTCATCCCCTGGAAACTTGAACATGGCAGGCCTGGTGTTAATTTCTCTACGTGTGTGTGTGTGTGTGTGTGTGTGTGTGTGTGTGTGTGTGTGCGTGTGCGTGTGCGCCCCCACAACCCTGCACCTCAGTGCCTGCTGTGAAATACTTAAACCTCTCATTTGAACAGGAAACACAACATTAACCAAAAACCATTCACGGAAAAATGGTGTGACTGCTGCGACGATACAGAGAGTGACGGGGAGGAGTTACGAAACCATCCAAGGCTGCTGCTGCCGCTGCTGCCGCTGCTGCTGCTGAGCGGTGTTCACTGCAGCTACCACGCACACACACACACGCATGCACTGCACCTCCCTGCTCGCCACATGTCTGTGCTTTTCTAGCGCGCCCGATCAAAGCGATGCATTAAGAGGAGACGTAAAGCGGAACTTTCAGATGCCATCTTACTGGTTCATCCTCCTTACTGGTTTATCCTCCTTACTGGTTCATCCTCCTTACTGGTTCATCCTCCTTACTGGTTCGGCTTCCTTACTGGTTCATCCTCCTTACTGGTTCGGCCTCCTTACTGGTTCATCCTCCTTACTGGTTCGGCCTCCTTACTGGTTCATCCTCCTTACTGGTTCAGTCTCCTTACTGGTTCGGCCTCCTTACTGGTTCATCCTCCTTACTGGTTCGGCCTCCTTACTGGTTCATCCTCCTTACTGGTTCATCCATCTTACTGGTTCGGCCTCCTTACTGGTTCAGCCTCCTTACTGGTTCATCCTCCTTACTGGTTCGGCCTCCTTACTGGTTCATCCTCCTTACTGGTTCATCCTCCTTACTGGTTCATCCTCCTTACTGGTTCGGCCTCCTGCACCCACCCTCTGCTCGCTTCCCCGGAGGCCGCGTAAAACCGTGGTGTTCTGGTTCCCCTTCTGAACGGGAGCGATTCCCAGGTACGCCAAGTTCCCGTCCTGCGCTCCACCTTCCATCGTTTTACGACATCGCCCCCCCCCCCACTGGTCCCGAAAACGGGATTTTTTTGGTGTGTAATTTGCATGCGGCGGGGTCCACGTTTGCTCGGCCGCGTGTGTTCTCATTCAGCCTGACGGCTGTATGTGTACAGGATGTGCTGTAGCTAGTAAGGAGAGCGAGAGAACAAGATGGTGGGATGGAGCAAGTGATGAGTCATTTTCTCTTTCAGTCTCTGTTGTTTTCCACTAAGCCCTGTTATTTTCTCTCTCATAAATGGATGCCAGGTAGTGGGTGGAAAAGTCTTTTTTTGTTTCGTCTACACTTTCTGGGTAATTTTATAATGGTAGCAGAGCAGACTGTGGTTAAAGTTATTTGCATGTGTGTGCGTGCGTGGAGAGGGTGCTCTTCCTCACCCGTAGTCCATCCTTATGTAACCCTCCCCGCCCTTCACTCACCCAACATCCCCACTTTTATTGTCGAGTCATTTGTCTGAAGGAAAATAAAGAAAACGGGTTTGCTCCCTTTGAACGCTCACGAGCGCTCCCTCTCCTGCCGCTCCCCGCTCGTTTTCCGTCTACTCCCTGCCTCCCGTCGAACGCTCCTTCTCCGCTGGTGGAGGTCCAGCGGCCCTTTCGATCGGGGCTGGGTGGGGAACTCGCTGGGAGAATCAGCAGCAGAGCCGTTCAGGAGGACTCGCCCCTCGCCCGCGATGCGAGCGGAGAAGCCCGAGGAGGTGTAAATGGGGGGGGGGGTTAAGTGGGCCAGATATCGAGGGGCGGTGTCGGTTTTTCCTTCTGAGAGTGGTGCAACCAAATGACTAAAGCGTTTCCCATCAGAAGCGCATGATCCGCCGAGAGATAGTGGACCCTGTTCCTCTGATGACCCAGCTCGTCTCACATCTTTCCCAATACATGTGTTGGGACCAAGAGGAGGACCTGCAGGAGGCCTGAGCCTTGGGCTGCAGGGCACAACTCGTCTAATGTAAAAGGCAGCGTTGTTTCTTCCGCCCCGACCTGTACGTTTTATGATAAGTGAGCTGTCAGGTGGCGCCCGCGTCAGCTGGCGGAGCTGCCTGCTCCTCAGTATAGGCCAGAAGGTGGAGAAGAACGAGAAGACGTTTTGGGATATTGCGATGGCCGAGCCTCCATGCCCCCAATTAACATCCATGAGTCAAATATGAGTAAAGCCAAAATATGACCACCCCTTTGCAACCCCCCCTTCTTTTAAACTCTCAGTTTCTCTTGTCACTTCTCCTCTCTTTCCTCTCCTTCGGCCGTGCAACTTTCCCTCTCTCCTCCTTCCCTTTCATCCCGTCTTTGAAGGGCACATAAGCTCCGTGTCTGAGGGGAGCTCTCCGAGTCGTAGCTGTCATATCTCATCTCCGCTTAACCCCCCCCCCCTTTCCCCGATCTCCTCCTCTTCACTCCTGCGGTGTATCCCAGGGTTACACACCAACACACATCAGAAACAAACAGGCGGCGGATGGGGCTGGTTTGCTGACAGCATGGTCCTGATGACTTCACAACATGCTTGCGGAGAGAAGGCCACGCAGCCCCGGGACAGCGAGCTGTGTGCCGCTGATGATTTGGGAGCTTTGCTTCCCCTGCTGTACTTTCTTCTTCTTCTTCTTTTGAACTCTTCAGAAGCTTAGGTTGAACTGGACATTTGGAGGATTGCGGTCTACCTCTAGATAGGTATGTGTGATACAGGGGGGGTCACATACTTTCCGAATGAATGTGCCGCGAGGTCCAGACCTAGAAGTCACACTGTCTGTAAAGACGAGGCCAGTCTAACTCCTTTTTCAGAGGCAGTTAGTCCAACGGTATTACCCCTGTTGTATTACCAGGGGCGGCACGGTGGCCCAGGGGTTAGCAGTGTTGCCTCGCAGCAAGAAGGTCCTGGGTTCGAACCCCAGGCCGTCCCAGGTCCTTTCTGCGTGGAGTTTGCTTGTTCTCCCCGCGTCTGTGCGGGTTTCCTCCCACCATTAAGAAGACATGCGTGTTAGGGTTGATACTCCTGTCTGTGCCCCTGAGCAAGGCAGTGGAAAGAAGAACTGGAGTTGGCCCCCGGGTGCTGCAGCTGCCCACTCTCCTGTACAATAAGATGGCTTACATGCAGAGAACACATTTCATTGTAAGAATACAATGACAAAATAAAGTGGGTTTCTTCTTTCATTAGCATAGCAATAACATGTAGGGACACCCGACCAAGCTCCTTCTTCCCTTGCTGAAACACACACTCACCTGTAAATGGGCAGGGAGGTTCATTAAACATGATGCCAAGATGAGCCACTCCTGATTCTGCCTGTCTGAGACCTGCCACCACTCCACTTCTGTACCCTTGTCACCCGAATAGCTGTGGAAAGTCGGATATAAGACAGTATTGTGCGAGTGTCTTGACATGAGTTCCCAAAATGTGAAGGATAGTGTGACAGAAAGGTGTTTCTGGGACGGATCAAGAGGAACGCTGTGTTGGTAAATGAGTCTGTGGGGTTGTGTGGTGCCAGCAGCCCGGAGGACGTCCCTCGCCGCTCTGATGTATGACAGGAACATAACCAAAATGTGTTGGTAAGAGAGACAAGGTTTCTGCAGGGTGTAGTCAATGGCTGTCTCAGAAATGGTTACTTGGCATGCCACCAAGACTGGTGCGTTTAAATGCCGTCCAGGACCCACGCGGTCTTCTGACGAAATAAACACGTTTACCAATCTGAGAATAAGGCGGCTCTCTCCCAAGTTTCAGATGGGTTTGTGATTATGGCTTGACGGCTGCGAGTCTTCCGCAAGCTGTGTTTGGCACCCTCGCCCATGTTGTATTGATGGAGTGTGGAGCTGCTATTCTTCAAGCCCTTTTCCCCCACAGTGGCGAGGGAGAAGAATCGCCCTGTAGTAGATTAGAGGCAGGATCCACCGGCCTGGGTCGAGAGACGGATGGACCGAAATCAAATTAAATAATGGGAACTTGAACGGGAGCTTAGGGCTGCGCTCACACAGAACCAGCCAATGCATCAAAAATACAAGTCCTCCCATTCAGTTTGAACGAGGGTTTCATGCTGCGGCAGCGTGTGCTGCAGGGAGGGGGGGGGGGTCAGCTAAACAGAATGCAGCGGCGTCCCGCAAGGAAGCTGAACCGGATTCAGCTTTTGCCAGGACGCAACCCGACATCACGCTGCGGCAGCCAATCACGTAAGCTGGCGATCCGACCCAAGACGCCCACGCGGGCCATGATCGCCCGTCGCGGCGATCACTGGTCGCAACGGGCCATGCAAGTGGCACGCCCGCGCCGCCGCGCGCCGCCTGACCCTGCGTGAATGCGGCCTAAATGTCTTGTGTTCTGGGTCTGAAGGAGCTCTTTCAAGAGATGCCTTTTCAGTCCACGAAGCCCGGAGTTCCCCCTTTTTTTTATCTCAATGGCTAATCTGTGAGCCAGGCTGCACTGTAACCGCCCGCCACCACCACCACCAGGACTCGGGTTGAGATTAAGTGAGGGCTTCTGACAGAAGGGGACATTGTGGAAACCTAAATCTATCCTCAAGCTATGCCCCCTCAATACTGGTGGAATTTATGAGTGAAAAACATACAGACAAACAAGCTTGACTGCCCACTCAATGGCTTCTCGTTTCGCCGTCATGTGGTGTGTATCGTTATGTGTTTCTTCCTGCCCCCCCGCCCCCCCACCCCTGCCCCTGCCCCTGCCCCCCCAGGGGCCTTCTGCTGTTTCGCTCCAACACCTACTGAGTTAAGATGTATTCGGCGCAGACACAGGCACTAAGGCGTAGCTTTCATCTGCCCATTTGTTGTCATGAGATGTTGTATCGTCACATATTGGGCACACACACACACACGCATGCACACACACACACACATGCACACACACACACACACTTTCACACAAACAGGCACAGCTTTTAGCTCCCTTCCTGAAAGCATTTCTATGCAGCGAGTAAACACATCAAACACAGCTTATACTGCCAGACTGCGTGTTTAATATTTCTTCTCTTACTTATTAGCCTGGGATCCGCAAAGGCCTAAAAAGATGTAAGCAACTGGATGGGCTGACTTGGGACCAGCAGTCTCAGTCTCGTCTGTCAGCTCAGTTCAATTCTCCATCCTTATATTCTCTCTCGTCTGTCTCTCTTTGCATTTTCTTCTCTTTCTGCCTCCTGAACCGTCGACACACTTTGGGACTGGAGATAACTTTCTGAGACTTATCCTCAGTAGCTGCGGGGTTGTGTGTGTGTGTGTGTGTGTGTGTGTGTGTGTGTGTGTGTGTGTGTGTGTGTGTGTGTGTGTGTGTGTAAGAAAGTGAAAGAGCTCATGTAAGTGTGCAGGTATAGATGTTTGTTTTACTTTTGCAAGAAAGGTCACAAGTGGCACACAAGTGGCACACAAGCGTTCATGCAGTGCTTCAACTTTTCAGTGCTGGCGTTGAGCCAGACGAGCTGGCGTCATCAGCCACCTGACATTTTCTTTTATTGGTGCCCCTTTTCTGGGGTCCGCACCTCAAAAAGAGCCTGTGGTGTGATCCGGGGAGGGCCCCGGACTACCACGTGCCTCCTCCGATACATGTGGAGTCGCCAGCCGCTTCTTTTCACCTGGCAGTGAGGAGTTTCACCAGGGGGATGTAGCGCGTGGGAAGATCACACTATCCCCCCCCCAGTTCCCCCTCGAACAGGCACCCCGACCGACCAGATGAGGCGCTAGTGCAGCGACCAGGACACACACCCACATCCGGCTTCCCACCCGCAGACACGGCCAATTGTGTCTGTAGGGACGCCCGACCAAGCCGGAGGTAGCACGGGGATTCGAACCGGTGATCGCCGTGTTGGTAGGCAACGGGATAGACCGCTACGCTACGCCCATTCTTTCGTTTTTTGAAGGCGGTGTTAATTTCCACCTGCGTATTTGGCAGTCTGGACGGGACAGGAGGAGATCCGTATACATACTCCCCGTGGATGACTCGGTTTCCCAGCAGGGATTGATACATTTTACCTCATCGTAGTTTATCATTAAACTGATAGTTGGTGAAACGTTGTTACTCAGTATCACTCAGGGAGTTGCACACCCAATCTCATTGTGCTTGTATAATGACAGTTAAGGTATTCTATTCTATTCTATTCTATTCTATTCTATTCTATTCTATTCTATTCTATTCTATTCTAGGTTGGTCTGTCAAAGACCTGACCAGTGAGTAGAGAAGGTGAAGGTGGAGGAGAGATGTATATTAATGTCTGTTTCTCTATTAACTAGTGCGTAGTTTGTATGGGCTTTGTGAGTTTATGTATGTGCAATTAGCGTAATTTGCAAACGCTAATTAGTCTGGCTCCTCTCAGTTCATTTTCGATTTTCAACGTCCATTGTCAACAGGCGCAGACCAAAATGCCTCTGGGTGCAATTGGATAGACCTACAGCCAATCAGAGCAACGAAATGCGTGATGCAGCACTTAAATTGTTACCAAATCCTGTCTGAAGTCCGGCAAACACATCTTTCTTATCAACAGAAGCAAAGTGCGCGTTTTCTTTTCGAGGAAATATACCAGCCAGTCGGTTTAACACTGCTGCGATAGCAGATTCAACAGACCGGTCCACACCCGCCGCAGCAGCCAACGGCGCTCCTCTGTAAGTCAGGGTTGTTGTTTTTCCCCACCCGCACTCCAGGAAGATCCGCCCCTATTCTGCCTCTGATTGGCTAACCCTATCCCTAACTTTAACCAACCTAACCTACGGAGGCAACAAGTACTAGCCAATCAGAGGCAGAGTTCCTGGAACGCAGGTAGGAAGAAAATTAGGATGTACGTCATGGTGTCAAACCCGCCCCATATTAGATAAACTGTTGTGATTGGCCCGACACGGGCCAGGTCGGCTGGAAATCGGTCTGAACAAGAGGGGGGGGGCAGTAGGGTCTGGTATCGAACTCGGATGCTTTTAAGGGCACCGACAAGGGTACATTATGTTGGTACTGCAGAGTACATGTTACATCTGTCGGCACCAAATTTCAGTACCTTGAGCATGGGTTGTGTTGTGAATTACGATAAATCTTGATAAGGTTCCTTATGAGCCTTTCAAACAACCCCTCCTAGTTTACCGCTTGTTGCAAGTGTGCATCTGGGTGAGAGAGTATACGTTAAAGAGGGAGAGAGAGAGCGAGAGAGGCTACGTTGCCGCCTCACTAAACCTACAGGCTTGTTCAAGTCCAACACAGTCAGGGCAACGGGGAGCCGAAAATTGTTCATTTGTTTATGTTTGTTTTTTAAATCTGCTATTTCACCCCTTTCCCCAACCCTGCCAACTAACCTCGCTTGGAAGACTCCTAGATCAGATATCACACGTGCTTCCTCCGAGACGGTGCTTTGCCCCGGTGACTGCTTGCAGGGACAGGTTTGGGAGGTAGGGAGGGCTTTTATTTTGTGTTGTGTGTTACAACAAAATGTTCCACATAGATAGCAAGATAGATAGATAGATAACAGGGTTGAAACTGAGAAGTTTAGACTTACTTTTTACAACTGAAGTGCAGAAAAAAGGTACCGTTGGGTACCGGTATCGGTTCAGATTTGAACGGTACCCAACCCTAGACTGGCCAGACGTATATGCCAGAGAAAATGTAAAAAATGAACTCGCAGATTTGTCTGGTTCCCGGTCTAATGTGCAACACTTCTCCCTACCTCAGATGCTCCTTCTTTCCCCCGTTAGTGCGTTGGGGCGATTCGTAAAGGCTTTATGAGTCCTTTACAGGCTCTGTCCCCTGTAGATGGGACGAAGAAGGCTTTGCGTTAGAACTGCATACCAGCGGGGCTTGTCCTTTAATTTCGGCCCCTATGCTACCCCAGATAGCATCCGGATGTGGGCCACTTCAGGCAGTGATGTGGCACTGATGGCCTTCTTCTGGCCCTGACAAAATGGATGTGGGCCTGAAGTGGCCCACATGTATAATAGCAAATATGTGGGCCTTTTTTTGGGCAAAGACGCAGCGCTCTCGGCAACATGTGATCTGGATGTGACCCTGAAGTGGCCCGTGTGGTCAATGGTGGAATATGAACCAAATATCAAAAAACAAATATGGGCCACCTTTAGCAAATGTGTGGCACACGTGGCATTGCTATGACTTGGTTCTGGTCCAGATCTGGCAAACAGGAGGGGACCGCCCAAGTGCCATCATTCCACGCGGTATGTGGGCCGGATGACAGTGTCGGGTGTGGGATGGGTCCGGGCCACAGCAGTTTTGCTATCTGGGGCTGGTCCCCACAGAGCAAGCTAGGCTTTCTACTAGGGCTGTGCGATATGATGATGTAGTATATCGTGTGACGATAGAACAACGTCTGTCGTTGCACATCCTGCTCTATCGTTTACCTCGTTGTGTCTCGGATCACTCTCTTCAAGGCAGTATTTCCCGTCATTTGGAGTCTGCCCACCTTTTGCGCAGATAACATTAATAAATGACTCTTACTGGGTTGTTACTCGTGAAGCTTTTATTGCTCTTACAGGCAACTAGTGTAGGTGTCGTCAACCCTGCACCGCTGTGTGTCTGTACTCGGCTCCGCGGAGCTCCGTGTGTGGAGGGGCTGAGCCCCGCCCGCCCCGCCCGCCCGCCGTGAAACGGAGAGCGGAAGAGAAACTAACACCACCGTCAATGACAGCGAAACCCAGTAGAGACTGTTTATGTCGTTAACCTAATTTATGTGCGCTCGTTTCGTTGCAGCTCAGCGTGAGGGTTTCTGCCGCGTCTTGCTGTCATTTATGGTCGCCCTGCTCTGCTCTCTGCGGTGCAGCGAGGGCGGGCGATGCAGCGAGGGCGGGCCGTCTTCCCCCTCCGGGCTTCCCCCTCCACACACTCCTCTTCTTCCTCCTCTGGCTTGTTCCCTGTTTCTCAGGGGTCGCCACAGCGGATTTTACAGTTTCCATCCGGACCCTGTGAGGGCACAGCGCTGGTGGAGATCGTTGTTAACCCGGGCCTCGCATGGATCTCGCATGGAGTCTCGACCGATCCGGTAGGGTCTTGTCGATCCGCATAATGATTGGGCAAAATTTTATGTCGGGTACCCTTCCTGACATGCTAACCGCTAACCCTATGGACGGGGGTACAGGTGAAGCACTTGATGCCATCCCAGTATTCCTGGCCCTCCACACAAGCGGACTAGAAACTATTTATTCATTGAATTTAAAGAGAAGGTGCTATACCGTGATATGTGTCATTATCGGGACATGAAACGACCTACACTTCCTACTTCCTACGTAGGAAAGAGCAGGATCCCATTCCCCTCCAAAAGTCCAAATACCCGGCTCAACAACAGACCCTCTGGTGGTCCCTACAGCTTTAAAACCCGAACCCTTACTGATCATGGTCTGAAGGAATCCTCCTGTTGATCTCAGCGTGATTAGTCATTCAAGAACGTCCACCCGGGAGTCCAGGAGGGGGCTAAGACCTCCGTGCTCTCCGTGTGGTTGGGAAATGCTAGTTTTCCTGCCACCACCTGATCACAGCGAGGCAAGTGTCCAAGCCCCAGTCATAATTCAAAAAGGGTTTTTGTTTTTTTCCTCCATTCGTTTTTTTTACCATGAAATATGAAAGGATGGTGCTCTGTAGGCTTGTGCGTTGGAGGAGGAACCAGGGAGGGCTACCCAACAGTCGTGGGAATCTGCTGAAAACTGTTCTTCTCGCTTGTTTGTTTTCCGTGTCAGAAGTGGATGTTCCCCCTAAAGTAAATTGACACAGTATCCCCCTCTACGTGGCTCCTCGCACATTAATGGCCTTATTTTTCAACAGGCTACCATGTTAGCTTTGGCTTGACACCTTTCTTTCGCCTTAATCACGGAGCTTTTGGCCGAGGGCAGGAGAAGCCTTGGATTCGCTGTGTTCTCTACCCCCTCTCGAGTTCAGTAGGGTGATGAAATCATGAGGACTGCACTCCTGACGCTTGGCGGTAAGTTTGGCAAGCGGCTGAAAAGAGAGCATTTGGCTTCCTCTCCACGGCACCACATTGGTGCATCCATGTGGACTGAACGGTTGCTTAAAGCTTCTCACTCAGTATTTAAGTAGTACAAATCAGTTCTACAGTAATAATACTATTTTGTAAGTAAACCCAAGACGACTAGCAGCACATTGATCTCTCTCTCTCTCTCTCTCTCTCTCTCTCTCTCTCTCTCTCTCTCTCTCTCTCTCTCTCTCTCTCTCTCTCTCTCTCTCTCTCTCTCTCTCTCTCTCTCTCTCTCTCTCTCTCACACACACACACATTAAGCCACTCCTTGCGTAATGTAGACCACATTAGATTCCCTGGATAAAGTTTAAGGCCTCACAGCTGTTTACCATGTTCTTAAATTGAATTTTCAGTGGTGACAGTTATCATGTCAGACCATATGGCGCGGTGGTAATTGAACATGTAGGCTTCATTTGTGAATTATTGATCCTCTTGTTTCCTACCGGCCCCCTGATGCAGTGCCTCGGTGGTAGCCCCCGTTCCCCTATTGGCCAGCTATTGTAACACTATCTCGGTGGGAGTACAATACACAGGCTATACACGCCGCGTGGTCTGAAAGGTTGTGAGACCAAATTTCATTACAATATTTACTTGACTTTAGTCAATAGGCAAACGTATCCCACTTAAGCCGGTGAAACCGAATTACACGGCATAAATAACTGAGTGGGTGCTGCTTTTATACGAAGTACTTTATGGGGTGTACACACCTCTGACATGTGTGGCTACATAAATTACCAGTAAACAGAGACTTTTGTTTGGAAAATAACACGTTTTTATTATACCCTATGAATCTAAATTATGAATCCCTAATATGAAAATTGGCCATTCATGTGTGAATTTTTTCCCCCTTACTTTCTTTATTATTCCTATGATCTGATCCCAAGCAAGCAGAAGTACATGCTGCTTTAAAGCAGGGGTCGGCAACCTTATGGTTGTCACTTTACAAAGTAAAAATTAAAATAATCACAGACCCAAGTGCCAGTTCATTTTCTTAATGAGTAATTATCTATTTATTTATTTACTGCTGCTGCTGCTGCTTGTCTCCCTGTCTAGATTCTGCATGCCAAAAGACCTGTGCTCTACACACACACACACACACACACACACACACACTATTATTTATGCAAATGTATGAAAATTACTAGGGCACAAAAGAAAATTAATTCAGTCTTACCAATTTAGTGCGATCCCTGTTTGTCACAATATCTGGTAACCACTGCTAGACGTAGACAGGCGTTTACATCCACACTCTCGTCGGGAGCTGCGCTGAGCACCGACGCATCTTTCAGTGCAGGAGTTCGCTGGTGTGTAATGCGCCTCTCCACAGCCCTCGCAGAAACAAGCATGTCTTTGGTCCCGTCCTTGTTTGGTAACCCATCAAATATGACCTGCGAATTGCTGAGGAAAGCCTCCTTTATGTACTGTAGCGAATTCGGGGGGCAACCACAGGAACTGTCGCAGCCGGGACGCGAAGCCGTATCGCCCGCACCGCGGGAGACATCGCTAACCGCTCGACTAAAGGGTCCGACCCGTAAGCCCATGGCCAACGTGTCTACTTACCCATGCACGTTACACTACTCTGCATCGGAGAATGGCTCTCCGTGTTAAGCAATGCTCTGCACGACTTTATAGCTGCCCTCTTGGTTTTTGGCGGCACATCGGGTTGTGGACACGCTGCTTTGCTTCCCGTACTGGGCCGCTGCCCTCTGGATGGACTCAGCTTTATCAGCCTTATCTTTGACGGTTTTCTCCTGCCTGCTTTCAAAATGGCGTTTTACACTTGAAGTTCTGCACGTAACACTTTTGGAGCAGGGAGTGCACACAGCTCGGTGCACAGCTCGGTGCACAGGCCGGATGTTGTGTTGCTGTAAAGCCCCTTGAGGCAAATTTGTAATTTGTGATATTGGGCTATACAAATAAAATGGTCTTGACTTGACTTCATGAAATAAATCTGAATTTGTTTGTTCAAGACTGCTGAAAGAGGCAAGTGTTAGACAACATATATATATATATGTGTGTGTGTGTGTGTGTATATATATATGTGTGTGTGTGTGTGTGTATATATATATATATATATATATACATATATACTTTTTTTTCTTAATAAAACAAAAAAGAAAGCTAGCTAGCTATGCTGCGTTTCACTACTGCTGTAATGCTGCGCTCATGGTCAGATCAGAGGGGAGGGGAGCCATGATAGACCACATCACTCGTGTGCACACTCTTGCTGTCATGGTGTACTTTCAGACAAATTATGTCAGTATGATTTTAAACCGAATTGTTTGTTTAGTTCACCATTAGGCTGTATTTTATGTTAAAATGTTTTTTTTAATCAAAAAATATATTAAAAATATTTGTTATTGAATTGCTCTGCATGAGGTGATGATCAGCGAGCAGCAGTATGGTTTCATGCCACAAAAGAGCACCATAGATGTGATGTTTGCTTTGAGAATGTTGATGGAGAAGTATAGAGAAGGCCAGAAGGAGTTACATTGTGTCTTTGCAGATTTACAGAAAGCATATGACAGGGTGCCGAGACAGGAGGTGTGGTATTGTATGAGGAAGTCGGGGGTGTCAGAGAAGTATGTAAGAGTGGTGCAGGATATGTATGAGGGCAGTGTGACAGTGGTGAGGTGTGTAGTAGGAATGACAGATGGGTTCAAGGTGGAGGTGGGGTTACATCAAGGATCGATGCTGAGCCCTTTCTTGTTTGCAGCGGTGATGGACAGGTTGACGAACAAGCTCTGGCAGGAATCTCCGTGGACTATAATGTTTGCGGGTGACATTTTGATCTGTAGCAAGAGTAGGGTGCAGGTTGATGAGAGCCTAGAGAGGTGGAGGTATGCACTGGAGTGAAGAGGAATGAAAGTCAGTAGGAGCAAGACAGACATATGCAGGAATGAGAGGGAGGACAGCGGAATGGTGAGAATGCAAGGAGTAGGGGTGACAAAGATGGATGAGTTTAAATACTAGGGGTCGACTGTTCAAAGTAACAGGGAGTGCAGAAGAGAGGTGAAGAAGAGAGTGCAGGCAGGGTGGCGTGGGTGGAGAAGAGTGTCAGGAGTGATTTGTGACAGAAGGGCACCAGCAAGAGTTAAAGGGAAGGTTTACAAGATGGTTGTGAGACCAGCTATGTTATATGGTTTGGAGACAGTGGCACTGACAAAAAGAAAGCAGGAGGAGGTGGCAGAGTTGAAGATGCTAAGATTTTTGTTGGGCGTGACGAAGAAGGGCAGGCTTAGGAAGGAGTATATTAGAGGGACAGCTCAGATTGGACGGTTTGGAGACCAAGCAAGAGAGGCGAGATTGAGAGGGTTCGGGCAAGTGTGGAGGAGAGATGCTGGGTATATTGGGAGAAGGACGTAGAAGATGGAGCTGGCAGGCAAGAGGAAAGGAGGAAGGCCAAAGAGAAGGTTTATGGATGTGGTGAGGGAGGACATTAAGGTGGCTGGCATGACAGAGGAAGATGCAGAGGACAGGAAGCGACGGAAATGGATGATCCGCGGTGGTGACCCCCTAACAGGAGCAGCTGAAAGTAGCAGTAGTAGATTGAATTGCTCCTCATGTCCGTGTTAATGGCCTTGCGTGCCACTGTAGGCACATGTGATATAGGTTGCCAACCCCTGCTCTTAAGGCATAGCTATCAGTCACGTCGTTGTTGCCCTTTCCTCTATTTCCTCATTTAAGAAGGGCATCTCGTCACCAACAGGTCTCCTCAGGCCATGAGGCACATACAAAGGCGTAGAAATCCCAGACATGTAATGATCATTGGTCCACAGCATTCCGCTGCATGTCGGCATGTCCCACATCTTAAACACCAGACCTGACACCCACCTGATCGCTCAAATCACGTTTTTAAAAATGGCTTTGGTTCAGGTCCAACGCGTCTCATGTTAACATGTTTGCTGGCGTTGTGTCAAACTAATGTTGATAAGCTTTCTAATTTCAGAGATAAGGAGGTTTGTACTGGGGAACCATTTTATCGTAAATTGCTGGTTTGGACTAGCAGGTAATAGGCATCACGGATCCCAACATAATAGATCCAGTTATGTTCTTTTCATGAACTATGGCGAGACACTCACATCTCTGTGTTTAAACTTGACGCTTTATAAAAAGGAAAAGGGTTCAGACAAGGCTGTTGGGATATATTATACGGTTATCACGTTGACAATTCATTTCCATGTTTGGATTCCGCCAACGCTTGTATCCACTTGCTTTTTAAAATTGGTGTGGTGTTGATGTTCCCCGAGCCAAAGTATGGATGAAAACAAAAGATAAGCCCCGTCTTTTCCTGATCCACCTCGCTGTAAACTGGGATTTGCTATTGGCATCGACGAGGGTGCCTGGGAATGCCTTCATAAAACAGTGCTCGACTCGCAGGTTTCCAGAATTCAAAAGCGTTCCCAGCGCTAGCCGTTTCATCGTGCATTCAGAAGGAAGATTCATGAGTCTTAATCAAGTCAGGATGGATCGTACAGAGAAGCGTTGTGCCTGTATGAAAACATTCGGCCGATGTGTAACAACTGTACACCGGTGTTGCCCAACTCACTTTCTGACTGCATCACATGATTTGATGCCATGGATCCAGCAGCATTCCGACTGACTGGGGGTTATTGCGCAATTTTTAAGCGATAGCATGAATGTTTACCCCCAGGTCATGTTATTCTTTTTGGAATCAAATACTCCTTTCCCTTTAATCCCTCTGTCCCTTGTTTGATTCCTTGCTTCCTTTTCTAACGCTTATCTTTTGTTCTTTCCTTCCCTCCACGGTTCTTACCCTCCCGTCCTTGTGTCCTCCTCTTATTTGATTTTAACCTAACCTTTTCCATTGACTCTTTGTGCTAAGCGGGGCCTCCCTCACTCCGTTCCTCCATTTCCTCCCTCCTCCCGTCCACCGTTCCGCTGTTTTCCCTCCTCATGCATCACGGGGTTTGTAGCCATCTCGCTCCTTTCCCTCGTGGCCAAGCGACGCCTTGTGCCGTTGTGTTTGTGGAGTTTGTCCCGCTGACCCCACTGATCGGGTTAACTATTAACCTTGATGCTTCACCTTGTTGCCCCCCCCACACACACACACCCACTCCCATGATGCAGACAGAACCACAGGCACCATAACACTCGGCTAATGAAAATGCGGCAGCCCTCTGCGAAAAAAGGAGGAGAAGAAGAAATAATGGCAGACGTGTTGACGTGCTGCAGAGGTCCTCAGTGCTTGATATTGAACTAGCGAGGGAGACGGAAAGTCACATTTCCAAACGAGAGGGGAGGGGAGCGATCTGCTGTGCCCCTTCCCGCTATGACTAGAGCTTGGTTGTTTTTCATTTAGAGTGCCAAATAGAGAGAGAGAGAGTAAAAAGAGAGATGGAGGCTTGGGCCTGTATGCTTGCATAAATCCTTACACAATGAAAAGAACTCAGAACTTTTCCCTGGTACACTTTTTCTTAATGTTCAAAGTTTTACGAATTGGTTCATGAGTGTGTGTGTGTGTGTGTGTGCGTGCGTGTGCATGCACGCGTGCGTGTGTGTGCATGCATGTGTGTGCGTGTGTGGTGAAGCCATATTTTATGACATGGAAACATTTCTCCATTCAGGCAGTTGGGGTTAACTTTTTCCCCCTGTGCTTTTTACGACATGGAAATCTTTCTTTGTCTAGAGAGTTGCTTGGGTTAACTTTTTTCTTATTCGGGACCTTATCTGGAGGCCTCATACATTTTAGCTGCTCGCTAAAGAACTGGGTAGCTTTAAACAGGCTTTAAAAGCTATTGAAATTAGCCATATTGAAGATCCATGTCCAAACAAATGTCCGTCTGGATACTTTCTGCCATTGGCATAAAGAAGACATTACCTAATCCATAAAAAGCCAATTCATAAACACTTCAGTGGTCGCTCATTTTCATGGTCGCCGAATGGCAGGACTTTCCAGAGAAACACGATGCAGTGCACAGAATTTAATATCGTACCCACTGAGCGCAGAAGCAGGCGGATAGCGTGCAGCGAATCTGAGAAAGAAGCAAAGTTGTTGTGTCTAGTAGAAATGACGAGACCAACCTTGTATAAGACCTTTAGATATGACAACACCGGTAAATTAAAACCCAGGTTCCAAAAATGTTTTTGACTGGGCTCGCAAACGTGGCTGAGCGACCATATTTAGAGTTACTGACCGAGCGGTCATGTTTGACACGATTGGCCCGCTGGATCAGGTGACCAGTGACGTCAACGAGGTTACACGATTGGTCGACCAACGAAGTCGCTGGTAAACACGGAAGTGGGAGTTTTCGTTTCGGTCGTTGCGCTTTCGAAATGAATCGGTGAAAGGGGGATGCTGCTGCTTGTGGATACTACTGAAACGCGAAGAACGGAATATTTTGCTGTTCCTTCCTAAATCTGCTTAGGCGCTGCCACAGTCCAGCATAGAGCAGTTAAAGCACCCCAAATAATAACCACTGTAACCGGTTATTTTCTTGCCCGGTGCGGGATTCGACACGAGGTGTACTGCACCACAAGGCGACATCACTAACCGCTCGACTAAAGGGTCAGACCCGTCAGCTAGGGGCTAACGTGTCTTATTAGTAGTTTACAGTCGTCACCCTCTCCCGCGCTTAAGCATATCAGCTCCTTCACGCCTCAGGGCGCCTACGCTTCCGATGGCCTTACGGTCGCTCCATCCCACTTCTGACACCAATGTAGCGAATTCGGGGGGCAGCCCGAGAACCGCCACAGCCGGGACGCGAACCCCTATGTCCTGCACCGCAAGCGACAACGTTAACCAGTCGACTAAAGAGTCCGACCCGTTAGTCAAGGACCAACGTGTCTACTTATCCATGCACGTTACAATAGGAAGTTTATAGGAAGTTTATATACGCGTCGTAATTAACCCGCAAAGAGGTCTCTGCTGGAGGGGGAGGATTCATGGCGACTTCATGGGATGTTTTCGTAAGGGCGGGATTGGCGTCGGAGGCGGAGAGCGAAACTGGAAACGTACTAGAGGGTTGGAAAATAGGAAAAGGAGGAGAAACTGCTCAAGCGCTTTTAATCAGTCATTAGGAACGGACAGGTTTCTCGTTGGGATGATAGCCGTGACGAAGGAAGACGGGATATTCAGTGACCTAGACGAGGTCGGAAAGTTTGTAGGGAGAGAACTTGGAGCTGTACGATGGACCAGTAGAAGTGGGATGGTGATCATTGGCGGACAGTAGGTTTGACCTTTGAATGGGAAATGCCGGAAGCAACGCAGGAATTCGAACCGGCGATCCCCGTGTTGGTAGGCAACGGAAGAGACCGCTATGCTAACCCGGACGCCCTCTTATGACTCATTTTTAGTAAAGACCAGGAGGGGGGGTTGAATTTAACCACTTTATTTTGAATTTAACAACCTTACTGTAACCGGTTATTTTCTTGCTCGGTGCGGGATTCGATACGGGGTGTACTGCTCCACAAGGCGACGTCACTAACCGCTCGACTAAAGGGTCAGACCCGTTAGCTAGTGGCTAACGTGTCTTATTAGTAGTTTACAGTCGTCACCCTCTCCCGGAAGTGCGCCCTCGCGCTTTGTTATTCCCGCGCTCCGAAGAGACTTCTGAGGATCTGCACACTTCCGGATCCCACCGCTGCCACCAATGTAACCGGTTATTTTCTTGCCCGGTGCGGGATTCGATACGGGGTGTACTGCACCACAAGGCGACATCATTAACCGCTCGGCTAAAGGGTTAGACCCGTTAGCTAGGGGCTAACGTGTCTTACTAGTAGTTTACATTACTTTGAATTTAACCACCACGGTGTTCTGATATCGGTCAGACTTGGGTGGGGGTGGGGAGCTGCCATACTGGCGAGCTGACGTCCTTTTTTATCTGCATTATCGTTTTCTCACGCCATCCCGCTTCTGTTGCGGTGCCACATGTCGATGGCGCAACCGAACTACACACCTGTTAAACGATTGGCTGTTTGCGCGTCACTCGCAGCACGCTCCATTATCGAGGATTATGATAGGCTGTTCACGAGGCAGGGAGAGAGTACGTGTATGGCGGATTAATAAAAAGTGAAAAATAAACAACAACTATCGAACAATTCTTATTGCTATGTATGAACTGTATCATTTTATCGTCCAGGCCTAGTACACGTATGTTGTGTAAACTACTAATAAGACACATTAGCCCCTAGCTAACGGCCTGACCCTTTAGCCGAGCGGTTAGTGATGTCGCCTTGTGGTGCAATACACTCCGTATCGAATCCCACACCGGGCAAGAAAATAACCGGTTACAGTTATGTATGATATCGAGCGAAACTCTTTACTGTCTTCTTCTACTTCTTTTTTTAACCTATGTTTTCATTCATTTTCTATCATGTACAATTGTTGTTTTTTTACATTGCAACGATACAATGTCAGAGTTTCAGTACAGGGGAGAGTCAAAACATAAAGAATAATAATTATAGTCTATAATACAGTGCGAATAAAGGAATGAAATAAATAAATAAAGAAAGGTTGACACAAGAATAAACTTACGAGGTCGATGATCAGATGATGATAATAAGAGCCACTATGTTAGGAGTCTTTCAGAAGAAAAAAAATCAATGTAAAATCAAGCAGTTCATTTAGCTAATGTGGTTAATGTTTTTTTTCCCAGATGAGAGATGTTCTCATTGCCTTTTTGGTAGACGTTCCTTTGGTAAGGGACTCGATAAAGGATATCGGCTCAATGTAAAATAAGCGAACATTGGGCTTGGAGCCCATCACCTTGGATGTGTGAATGTGAAAATTACCAAACAAACAGAATTTTGAGAGCATTATCTACAGGAGATGAGAGCAAGTACTGCAATCAAGGAACAAGACCATACCGTCTTTTATACTGAGTAGTTTGTTAAAAGTATCAAAGATGCGTAGTGCAATATCTGTCCATAGCTCAGAGGAATAAGGACAGTTAAAGAATACATTTAAAATAGTTTCTTCTTCTGTGTTACTTCTTTTTTCTCTTCTTATGCTTTCTTCCTCCTCCACCACCACTTGAAGCTCAATTTTCACTAGGTTTCCATTCTCAGACTCATAGAATTTTGCCTCCTAATTATCTTTTTGGTATAACTAGTTCACTAGTGGACTTTGGTGAACTAGTAAACACTAATAAGCAAAGTGTATGCAACAGGCAAACTAGTTAAGTGAATTTATGCAAATACAAACTGCATGTATCTACTCTAATGTTAATTTCACATGTGCATCATGGGCATAATATATAACTTATGCGTTGATCTGGCGGCTGCCTGCTGTATTTGAATTATGTAAGGAGGCTAATTAAGTTTAATGCAGGCATTATTTGATTAGTATGTTCAATGTTTACGTCTGGCAGAGTCCTATTTATTTCAGAGCGCATAATAATATCTGTCTAATAGGCCGCTATAATCTGAGAGCCACTACCTGCAGTTGCCGATTTCACAAAACTCAATTCAAATACAAAGAATGTAAACTAACATTGTGTGTAAATTCAGCGAGCTCAGTCAGTAAGCCCCATTCACTTCCATTGTATTGATCATGTCGGCAAAGACAGCAAAATGTCTGTTCAGCTAAACTGACATGAACTCCATATCACAGTTTCGACATGTGTGCTTGGCCTCCATAGTTGCTGCTTGCAGTTGTATTTATCGCTGGCTCTCTGAGATTTTAAGTGCTCAAACAATCCCAGAGTATCAAAGACGAAGGCAAAATGCACCAGTTATGGTGCTGTTTGTCATCTAGTATTGCTTCTGTTTTTTTTCTTTCATATATCAGAAAAAGGAACATTTTTATCTCCTACGTCCACCTGTAAAGGTTACCATCCACCATTGTCTACATGAAGTCAAGATTAAGAAACGACTGGTCATCTGATTAATTTCTACTTGTCTTATTTTTCATTCTGCAAACGTTTCCATTTTAGTTTATACTGTTTTTTTTTTAATTTTTTTACAGATTTTAAAAAGTTTATCCACCACAAGCAAGTGTTAAAAACTTTTATGCAAATTTTGGGCAATTTATTCAATATTTGTCTCTTCCTTTAAGCCTTTTTTTCCTTCAAAACAGCAAAATAAGATATTTGCAACACAAACACTTGCAGTTAGGGTTGCCGTCATTTTGTGTGTAGGAGACAACATCAATGGGATGAGCTGCTGGGTACGTCTCACAATGGTGTGTGTGTGTGGGGGGGGGGGGCAATAGATAAAAGAAGAGGGGGCAAAACTGACAGATGGACCATGTTCGATGGCATTTCTGATGTTTTCAGAAGTATTGAGTGTCACTGCTCATTGCAGAGGAGACCAGAACGTGTGATTAGAATGTGTGATCATCAGCTTAACTGATAGATTATTACAGTAATGAAGTTAATTGAGTTGTAGTTAGACCATCACGCTCTTTGCCTTGCATACTTTTGTTGAAAAACAGCCAGGTCTCTCTCTCTCTCGTGAATCTGTGTCAAGACTTACGTTGTTTTCGTGTCAGTAATTCGGTCCGTGATGAAGTAATGGATGAGACTGATGTAAGCATCAATGTCACTGTACTCTACGATTTTCACTGCCGTTGGGATCCTGCCAAGAGCACTTACTTGCAAGTATGTTATATTGCTTTACTCCTCCAGCACCTATGCATCGCAGCTGTTGTAATGCAGGTGGGGAATAACACACACCGTATAGTATTTGGACTTTGTGTTTTGTTGTAAAAAGGATTTTGACTGTCCTCTAATCTTTATGCCGTGTTGTCAATACTGCAGTTTCGTGTCATGCTAGGCCATTGTGCTCATTTGTCTTGCACTGCCGACCCGTCGCTCTGACATCAGCTGCTTGACAAATCAACTTGTGAGTACATTTGTTTTATCAGAAGTGTGGACCTAAACAAGTTATTACTGCTCACTTTGCTGTGATGTGAATATCATTTAGGGTTATATATGATATTCGATTCCAGTCGCTCTCCATTTCTCTCTTCTTCTTTTTTTCCTTTCCCGCCGTCTCTCCCCTACACTCTTTCTCCTGCCTTTCCTCCCTTCGCTGGCCTCTCTGGATAGAATGTAGGAACTTACATACAGCTCCAAATGGCAAGCTGTTTCTCTCTCTCTCTCTCTCTCTCTCTCTCTCTCTCTCTCTCTCTCTCTCTCTCTCTCTCTCTCTGCCTCTTTCTCTTTCTCCCTCTTCTTGTCAGCCTGCCAACAGCACGGCGGCCTCCTTGTTTTCATCCATTGCCGAGAAAACAAGGTCTAAAGTTCAGAGCTGCTACACTCTGTGGATCGGGGGCAATAGAGAGAGCAGAAGGAAGACGGATCTGGGCCATAAAAATATGTTTTGGATCTCATCTCCGCTCAAGTAATTGAACTACTATGAGGGGTGCTTGATTTATGCCGGTGTGCATTTGAACTACAAAGGCGGATACATTTGATTTGTGTTAACATAATTTGTCTGACACAAACTTAATGGCCATAGTAGTCAACAGTGAGAACATCATTGGTGAGATGAGATAAAATCACAAGCGTCTTGTGCGTCTTGTGTGACACTTGTCTTTTTTATTTTATTTTATAGACGTTATAGTTTTTATTAATTTTTTGTTTTTTACCCAGGCGCAGAGGAGAAAAAGTGGGGAGGAGTAGAATGAAGTGACAGAAGAGAGGAAATGTATGTATTCTTTTGTCTGACAGGCAACCTATACGTTTTGTTGATACTAATGAGCTTCTAGGAGACATTATTTGATGGTCAGTCATGTCCAAACGAGTTCATTGAACAAATACAATTTGCTATGTGCACTGCTGAGCCAAAACATTATGACCACCTGCTTAATATGCTGTTGGACCTCCATGTGCTGCCAAAACAGCACCGAACCACCGAGACATGGACTCTACAAGACCCCTGAAGGTGTCCTGTGGTATCTGGCACCAAAACATTAGCAGCAGATCCTTCAAGTCCTGTAATTTGCAAGGTGGAGCTGCCGTGGATCGGACTTGTCAGTCCAGTACATTCCACAGATGCTCAATCGGATTGAGATCTGGAGAATTTGGAGGCCAGGGCAACACCTTGAACCCTTCATCATGTTGCTCAACCCATTCCCACACAATGTGTGCAGTGTGGCAACGCGTATTATCCTGCTGAAAGAGGCCACTGCCATCAGGGAATACCATTTCCATGAAGGGGTGTACCTGGTCTGCAATGATGTTTAGGTAGTGGCATGTGTCAAAGTAACATCCACATGAATGGTCGGACCCAGGGTTTCCCAGCAGAACATTGCCCAGAGTGTCACACTCTCTCCACCGGCTTGTTGTCTTTCCACAGTGCCTCCTGGTGCCATCACTTCCCCAGGTAAACAGCGCACAGGTACACAGTCATCCACGTGATGAAAAACAAAACAAAAACGGGAGTCACCGGACCAGGCGACCTTCTTCCCCAAGGTCCAGTTCCAACGTTTCAGTGCCCATTGTAGGTGCTTTCAACAGTGGACAGTGGTCATCATGGACACTCTGACCAGTCTGTGGCTATGCAGCCCCATATGCAGCAGGGTGCGGTGCACTGTGTGTTGTGACACATTCCTCCCATAACCATCCTTAAAATTTTCTGTGACTTGTGCCACAGTAGACCTTCTGTCAGTTCAGACCAGACAGGATAGCCTTTGTTGCAGTTGGGCATTGATGAACCATGGGCAACCAACACCCTGTCGCCATTTTGTGGTTTGTCCCCCTTGGACCACTGGCGGTAGGTACTCACCAGTGCTGACCGGGAGCACCCCACAAGCCTTGCCGCATCGGAGATGCTCTGACCCAGTCGCCATAACAATTTGGCGCTTGTTAAAGTCGCTCAGGTCTTTACTCCTGCATCCATCACGTTGACTATGAGAGCTGATTGTTCACTTACCGTCTAATCTACCCAGACCTTGACATGTGCCCTTGTTTGGAGATAACATTATTCAGTTCACCTGTGAGTGGTCATAATGTTTTGGGTCATCGTTGTATGTATGTGTTTGTTTGTGAACGATTTAATGTCATTACCACATTATCCGTTTGCACAGCTGGGCTTTTCCCTGAATTCATTTTCAGCCCCCTCGCTGCATCTGTCCAGTATGCTTCTTGAGCCAATCAGGACGCTTTGTCAGTATCTTTAAAACAAGCTTGACATGCACACACACACACACACACACACACACACACACACACACACACACACACACACACACACACACACACACACACACACACACACACATATCACAAAACACTTAGTTTACTAATCTAAAACTCAGCCCGGCCTGCTGCGAACGCAGTTAGAGCCCCCTCTTCGTAATGGTTTCTGGGTCGTTTGTTCCATGTACGAGTGTCTGGCCCAATAACATCAGCATTCCATTCCCTCCCATGATGCCCTATTATTTGCAGTACTAGTTACGCATGGCTACTGTACCAAGCATCTGGCAGTTACAGCAGTATAGTAGTGTAGCCCAGATATTATTGCTACGATTCTTACATGTTTTTGTTGTCCTCAGGTGTACAATTTACTCAGTCGCTGTTTTGCTAAGAACGGAAATCATTCTTTACAGTCCCAACGGTGATTACGGTGGCTGTTATATACTTTAAATCCAACACTGAAACCGTGCTGCGTTTTATTCATCTTACCTGATAGAGGCAAGGACCTAAACACCTGTAGATCCAGTTGATTATTTCCATGACCCACAATTAGACATTGTGTTTGATCTGGTTGTGGTTTGGATCCAGAGTCAACTACTGTTGTACACATTTTGTTACTCCTCTCTGGGGTCTTCTCTTGCTTTTGATAATCAACGATATACAGAGTGTAATAGCGAACTTGAGATGCAGTAAGCCACTCCAAAGGGTTTATACCCCCCCACCCCCAAGAAAAAAATGACCTTATGATGTTGGACAGTTCATCTGAGATAAGCGAACAAAGAAAATAGGCTCCCAAACCTAAAAATGATTGGAACCAACTCTGTGGCAGATGTCAAACTTGTGCTGTGCCACCCAAACCAAAAAGAATAACCTGCCAATCAGTGCTAGTTTATAAAGGCAGAAATTTGCCCTAAGGATGATGCTGATGTTCGGCTTTGTTGCGAGACAGAACAAGAGAAATGGCGGTTAGCTGTTAGTAGAGGCCCGCTGTAAGACAGCTGGTGATAAAAGTAGGCCATGCCCCCTGTTGCGTCGCCTATAGAGGAGAGCCCTCTACATACAGACTAGATTTCCTATGGTTCCCTTCTCTGATTGGGCATAAAGAGGATTTACAATACTTGGAGAATAAAAAAAGTGACTTAAAAGGATACAAGATTGGAGATAAAAGAAGCCTTCATGAGACTAATCATTTTTAGTATGTTGAAATCCCAAAGGGAATTCAATTCAATTTCATTCAATTCAATTCAATTCAATCCAATCCAATTTATTATCATTAAAAAGAATGTGCAGGCACATGTGTAAAAACAAAATGAAGCCTGCGGCTTCGCCAAATGGTGCAAGACAGACATAGACAAACATGGCAAACATAGTATAAGATATATACAGTTGAAGACTAAAAGCTAAAGATAAAGTAAAAAAAAAGAAGAGCACGAGTATAAGCATATTTACAGACATTCAGTGGGTAACCAGATTCAGGTGGGTGACAGCTTGGGGAAAGAAGCTGTGTTTGAGCCTGGTAGTGTCAGCTCTGAGGCTCCTGTAGCGCCTCCCAGAGCACAGGGGGGAGAACAGTCCATGGTTGGGGTGGTTGGGATCTGTGCTGATGCTGAGACCCCTTCGAAGGCAGCGTTTGTGATAAATGTCTTTCATGGCTGGGAGCTGGGTACCGGTGATGTGCTGGGCCGCCTTGCCGACCTGCTGCAGAGCTTTCTGGTCTGCTGAGTTGCAGTTGCCGTACCACACTGACATGCAGCTGGTCAGGATGCTCTCTATGGTGCAGTGGTAGAAGTTGGTGAGAATTTTTGGGGATAGACGGGCGCTCCTCAGCCTCCTCAGGAAATGCAAGTGTTGTAGGTGAACTTAGAAATGAACACAAAAATTCTATGTGAAGGGTCCGAGGTGGTGTAGCGGTCTAAGCATCGGCTTTGTGTCGATGCAGTTGCCCACTGGGGACCGGGGTTCGCGCCCTGGTCTCGTCAGATCCGACTATGGCCGGACTCGATGAAACAGCAATAATTGGCGACGCTGTCTTCGGGAGGGGGCGGAGTCAGCTTGTGTTCGTCACATGAATGCTTCTCTGGGTGTGTCAGAAAAAGCAGTGGTTCGGCCTGGAGTCACCTTGTCACGGATGTGGCGAGGCGTCTCCTTCGAGACTGACGGCCGGAGAGATGCAGTTGGTGAATGCATGCAGTACGAGGGTGGGTGTTTGAACTAAAATAGTGATCGATTGGCCACTAAATTGGAAGAAAAAGGGAAAAATCAGAAACAAATTTATAAAAAACAAAGAAATCCTATGGGAAATCTACTCATACTAGTATAGTTGGAGAAATGAGAACCCCACTGTTGACACGTCTTGTAACTTGTGCAACACGGAGATATCATTGTCATTCTAAACCCAACAAATGATGACCTAGACATCATAACCCGTCAATTTTATTGTCTTGATTTTCTCAACGACTCAATCTAGTGGAGCTTAGTGTTGTATTTTAAACCATTTAATATTAAAATTACTTTTTATTCTGTTCCAGATAAAGGCTGTAACCACCAGAAATTTCTCTATCGGGGTTTTGACCTGAAAATGCTAGTGTTTTTAGTGCACTTGGGTACAAAAGGTCTTTGACCTGCTTATTTATGCATTAGGAGTGCTTTAGGGTGCTCCTCAAGTCTTCCCATGGTATATCATAAGATGATTTAGAAGACAGTGGGATGTCAGCCAGCCAGATTTGTTTTTTTACCTGACTCCTCTAGTGACCCCCCTCACTACATCCTTGTACTATCTGTCGCTAAAGGCCTCCACTCACTGTATAAGTTTGTCCATCTTACACATTTAGGGTGTGTCACACTATACGATGGGGAAGTAGACTCTTCATACATCCTTCATACATTATACAAGTTGAATAGAGTCTACCGTCACATCGTACGAACAGCAAATCTATGACCCACGTCAGCTGACAGGAAGTCAATCCAGGCCAATGCAAAGAGGCCCCGTTATTCCAGGGATATTTACTGTGGTTTTGTGGAAAAAACATGAGTTTTGTTGGACTTTTTTTTTTTTTGGCTTAAAGAGAACCTGAAAAAGAAGAGATTATGCGGCATTCTCCAGAGTGAGCTTGAGGTACGACTGATTTATGATTCTGTGTCGAGGTGACCGTGGGGCTCCACTGTAGCCTACGGTCACTTCCTTAAAAATTTAATTGCGCGTCAAGGTTATGGGCGACCAGGCCCGCCCACAGAAATGGCTGGGCCCATGAAAAGATCCAGTGAATGAGCCCTGAAAAACGACTTTACACTTATCAATATATGCGGGTGCTCGCTCTCTCTCTCTCCTACTAAACGGACCCAAACACAGCAAGGTCAACAAAGATCTGCTGCACTTACACCACACATTCCTGAGTAGAAAAGGCAATTTCTTAGCTCATGGACTCATCTTTGCCCTTTATACAGCCAGTTTCCTTGTCTTACTGGATGCAAAGTCCTTTATAGTGTCTTGAAAGTCCATCTGTTTAGCAAGTTCACTCTCAGTGGCATGTACTGCCATTATCATTGCTTATATATAGGATGGCCATGATTACTGGCCTCCATGGGCAACCCCTTAGAGGCTTGGCCCCAGAAAGCTTTCCCCTTTCCCCCCCTTGTGGGCGGCCCTATGGGTGACACATGGACAACACAAGAGCTGCGATTGGTTTGCTTGGGCCGCTTACCTGCTGCATGTGTCCTGGCGGTTTATCCATCTCACATTTAGAGAACAAACATGGCGAATTTCCCGTCTTGCTGCCTCAACATGTTCATTGGTCTCACAGGCCCAACTCCTTTTCCAGCTTAATTTTCCTCTTTCCAATAATGCTAACAGAATTAGCTCTTTTTACTCATCTAGCAAAGCCATTTCCATTGCAAGCCTTCTTACTGTCTTTGCTACCAGTGAATGCGAGAGAATATTAACAAGATTACTTAGTTTAGCACCTGGTTTGTCTGCATACTATGGTATAGCAAGCAGACCAAGAGTGTGTATGTGTACTGAGCAGTGTGATCCTTTTGTTAGAAATAATCTTCAGGGGTGTCCGGGTAGCGTACCGGCCTATTCCGTGGCCTACCAACACAGGGGATCCCGGATTGAATCCCCGTGTTACCTCCGGCTTGGTCGGGCATCCCTACAGACACAATTGGCCGTGTCTGCAGGTGGGAAGCCGGATGTGAGTATGTATCCTGGTCGATGCACAAGCGCCTCCTCTGGTCGGTTGGGGCGCCCGTTTTGGGGGGAGCGGGAACCGGGGGGAATAGCGTGAGAGAGTATGTCAAAGTGTCCTTGAGCATGACACTGAAACCCCAACTGCTCCTGATGAGCAGCTTCGGACCTTGCAATATGACTATTACACATACATTGTAAAGTGCTTTGAGTGGTTGGTAGACTAGAAAAGCGCTATATAAATGCGGTCTATTTATTTATTTATTATCCTCCCACGCGCTACGCCCCCCTGGCGAAACTCCTCACTGTTAGATGAAAAGAAGTGGCTGGCGACTCCACGTTTATCGGAGGAGACGTGGTAGTCTGCAGCCCTCCTCGGAAGAGTGGGGTAATTGGCTGGGTACAATTGGGAGAAAAGGGGGGGGATCGAAGAAAAAATAAAAAGAATCCTCGGATGTTCTTCAATGTCGCTATGATGTTGCTCTTCACCATGCATCCACTAACCAGGAAGGCTGTTGTATTGGTAGTTTTTATTGTCGTATCCCCCACCATGCTACACGGTGACATTTTCGGACATTAACCCTGTCACATCGAAGGACCCAAGACGGTCGACCAGCATTTATGATGAAAGATTTGCCCCACTTCACGGAGAGTTTGTCAAAGACGGCCTTAAAGCAGCCAATATCACAGTGTGTGTGGGGGGTTTTCAGTCATTGTCAGTCAGTTTCAGGTACTCAATGAACATATATGGCTGACTTTCGGAGCTCATTTGAAACCTCTCGCATGCTTTGAATAGTCTCTGGAAGGAGAGTTATATTAGATAATAGTGATTGCTTGTCTCCAGGTGTCTAATAGTTGATTTAGACAGACTCATTGTAAGAGACATACAGGATGTCACCATCTACATCTTTCTATTATACAAATGGAAATGAAAGTCAAAGCTGGTTGACCCAGGTCCCTTTTAAAGGCGAAAACAAATTGAACAAAAATAAAGGAAAAAAAAGACTTCACTAGCAGCAATATAACCGAAACAGTTCTTTTCACGTTTGCACTTGCTCTCACAAATCAAGCTCGGCCGTGCAGTTTGTCTTTTTTACTGCCGTCCTGCTGAGAGTGGTAACTGTTACAGAAGTATGCAGATGATATACAGGTTTAAGCCAAACACTTTGTCGTATGTGCAAAATAAAAACGTAAGAAACTTTCTCGTTTGTTGCACCGTATATACAATACATCGCCCCGTCTGAAGGGTGTGACGAGACGTTGTGTAGGAGTACAGCTGGGTTTTCATCACACACACAGCTGGGTCTCAGTATTGTAGAGACAACATGTTCTGTCAAGGTAATGATGTTTGATGGCACTGGCAGTAGCTAATCAATACATTGATTACTCCACGTCACACACACGTTCGCCAGCGAGGTGAACACACACATACACACACACACACATACACACACCACTGCATACCTGCATATGCCCTCATGACGCACATAAATATTCAAAAGTAATTTACGCCAGACTTTTCAGTGTATACGTGTGTATGTGTATGTGTGTCTGTGTGTGTGTGTGTGGGTTTGTGTGGGTTTTTTTGTGTTTCAGCTGGAGGCGAAAGGCCTGGAGTGGTTCGGTCACATCAGCAACACACCTACAGGAGATTAGTGATTAGTCTCAGTGGCGCTGCATTGGTCATTAAATAGTCGATCTGTGTCCCCCGCTGGGGGACAAGGACGAGGGATCCTTGGATGTGCCAGAGCTGCAAACTCACACGCTGACTAGTAAGTCAGCGGCGAGACCGTTTTCTGTTTTAGCATAAAGAAAGTAAGGAGACCGTGTTCACTGAAGTGTGTGTGCTGAGCACTAAACCCTGTGCATTCTGACCATCTCTGTACCTGCCCGTCAGTTACCCCAGGCCATGGGCACGGGGTATTGACAAGAGGTGGAACATGTGTGTAAATGGTTGGCTAGTTTAACACCTGAACGTTTGTTTTAAATTTTGAACAACATAAGGTGCCTGTCAGAAAATATTTTGAAAAAAAAAATGTTTAAAATGTGTGCATTTAGTGGGCGTTCAGGTGGCGTGGCGGTCTATTCTGTTGCCTACCAACACGGGATCCCAGTTCAAATCCCCGTGTTACCTCCGGCTTGGTCAGGCATCCCTGCAGACACAATTGGCCATGTCTGCGGGTGGGAAGCTGGATGTGGGTATGTATCCTGGTCGCTGCACTAGCGTCTCCTCTGGTCGGTCAGCGCGGCTGTTCAGGAGGGGAGGGGAACCTGGGGGAATAGCGTGATCCTCCAACGCGCTACTTCCCCCTGGCGAAACTCCTCACTGTCAGGTGAAAAGAAGCGGCTGGCAACTCCACATGTATGGGAGGAGGCACGTGGTAGTCTGCAGCCCTCCCCGGATCGGCAGAGGGGGTGGAGCAGCGACCGGGATGGCTCAGAAGAGAAGGGGGGGGGGGTGAATTTAGTTAATTCCTCCGCTGTGATATGACAACGTCACCACGTCAGGTCAAAGTGTAATGGTTGGGCAGGGGCAGCTGGTCTTGCAAAATCGATGGCGCAGAAAAGAATTTTTAATTTTTTTTTCAAAAAAAAAGAAAAAAGAAAAAGAAAAACAGTTTCCAGTTGCTGTGTCTGCTAAAGCTGCTCAATCTTCCTCCGCTCACATGCCAGATTGTGAGCAGCACCTCCTCTTTCACTCAGTGTACAGCCCACACATTGCACAGAGGAAGAGGAGTCTACTTTCTGCTAGCTAGCTGCTTGTAATGTAGGTTAAGGTAAAAATCACGGCGAAGCAAAGCATTATGCTGAAGTATGTAACAAAAGACGCTGTGAGGAGCAGGAGGAAGAGAATTCAGCTCAAGTTCAGCAAGCTTTCCCAGACACCTACTCCTGCGCCAGTTTCTCCTCATCTGTTGCCAAGTAGTGACGACACGTATGTAGTTCCTGTGTTAAATACCAAGTTGCGTCATCTCCTGCTGTAATCATCAAACGTAAGCTAATTTACAATTTCAGACTAGTAGACTGTTGCCTATTTCAGTATTATTGTTTATTGGGTATAGTTTTTGTTGGGTGTACATGTTGCTGCGTCTGCCGTGTGGGTGTGGGTGTGTGGGTGTGTGGCTGCTGTACCAGGCTATGCGATGCAGTTAATGTTCACCTTGGTCCCGGTAACATTACCTCTGATGATGTATAAGCCTTGTGTATGATTAAACTGTGCTGCATTCAGGCAGGTGTAGTTTTAATGGCCTATTTTGGTTAACATGTGCATTTCAGAACCTATTAAGTGTGATTGGTCTTGGACGAGCTAGGTCCACTTGGTTTCCCCTGTGCCCACCCACACTGTGATTCCTGCCTACGCTACAGTGCTGCATAAATGTATGTGTATCATGTATGTGTATGTATGCACATACATAGTCATGCGCACATATTTATGCTGTGCAGCACCCTTCCCGCACACATGCCCCAGGCTGACAAACAAACTGCAACAGTGTGACTGTGAACGTTAACATGCATGCAGCCTGTTACTTTCTCCGCCTATATATTGCATAAGCTAACTGGGACGCAGCATGTGGCATGTTCTTCTTTCCGAATTCATGGCAGGTGGTCTTGTTGTTTTGGTCGTGTACAGTCCTGTAGGCCCCATGCACTGGATCATCGGATTTATGATGACAAGTAAGCACATAGACTAAACAGCACACAGTCGTTTGAACACTCTCCAAGGGGCACAGAAGAGGGTTAAAACGGAAAGAGAAAGCGGGGGAAAACAGGCGAAGAGACACTCAGACTATTTCAGAGAAGCTCAATGATTTCCAACGCAGCTAAGCCTAAATGAGCAACATTTGGCTTTTTTCCTTTTGTACCATATGAAATGAGGTATTTCTGTTCAAGTCTCTGATGAAATAATGAAAACGGGGATGTTGTAGCTTTGGATAGCCCACCTGTATTGTTTAATTTACGCGGGCCATGTTTTGGTTGTAGGGGGTCATGAGGTTTTTATGAAGGAAAACTGTAAGCCACATGAATGGAGGATGTTTTGGATTCTGAAGACTTGACCTAAATCAGAGGGACTGAAAGACGGGTGGTTTTCTGCGTCCCAAGTAAAAGCACTGAGGTTAAAGGCTATCCCGGGAACTGATAGTCATGTGCATTTCAGCTGACACCCCCACCCCCGTGTTATGTTGACACGAAGAACAATATGATCCTCATATATTCATTCGGGAAGGTCTAGTGTTTTCCTCTCGGTGAACGTTATGTTCTTCGCACTCTGACCTCTCTGCGTCAGTTGACTGCTCTGTCCGCATGCTACAGATGATCATATAGATTTCAGCATGGCTGGACTGCACACAACCGCTCCTTTTAGGGAGGGGATATTATCAACACAATCAGCAGCAGTTCGGCTGGAATCCAGACTGATTATCTTCTTCGCTGAATTCTTGATCGACATGAGAATTCACCTGTAGTGCTCATCACCAACATTGGCAAATACATTTGTTCAGCTGAGATCTGAGGGGGAGAGAATCTGAGAAAGAAATGGTGCAAGTCAAGTCGAGTCAATTTTATTCGTATGGCCCAATATCACAAATTACAAATTTGCCTCAGGGGGCTTTACAGCAACACAACATCCTGTCTTTAGACCCTCGCATCAGATAAGGAACACTCCCTAAAAAAAAAAAATCCTTTAACAGGGAGAAAAAATAGGAAGAAACCTCAGGGAGAGCAACAGAGGAGGGATCTCTCTCCCAAGATGGGCAGCGTGCAATGGATGTTGTGTTTACACAGTTTACACAATACAACATTGGAAGAGGATAACAGAATTATAATGGAATTATAAGATATACAAAGAATATGATGAGGAGGATGCTAAAGAGGTGCACAAAGTATTAGCATTGGGAGAACGACAATCACCATGCTGTATTGTAGAACAGTGATACTCAACCATATTCATGGATGGCTGTGCATTTCCTTCCAGCTTGGTATTTCACCAACAGATTTCACCAAATACCACACCTTAATCTAGATAGGAAGGATTCTGGGTGGCATGGCTCAGGAGGTAGAGCAGGTCTTCTAGTAATCGGAAGGTTCCTGGTTCGATCCCTGACTTCTGCAGAAAGAAGTGTCTTTGAGCAAGACACTGAACCTCTAACTGCTCTTTATGAGCCGGTTGGTGCCTTGCATGGCAGCCTCTGCCATCAGTGTATAAATGTGTGTGAATGTGAGGCATAATTATAAAGTGCTTTCAGTGGTCTGTAGACTAGAAAACCACTATATAAATGCAGTCCATTTACCAAGGAACTAGTCAGTGAAATCAGCTGGCTAAGTGTTGGGTTGGAATGAAAACTTGCATACACATGGAGTGCTATGTGTGCTGTGTACTGTGGTAGACGATGAGGTGCGATGGATGGTGGTGACCGAGTGTGATGTCACATTAGAAACTTGCCTACGTTTACTCCATAAACAGGAAACCTTGGGTGAGTTAGCTGGCCTTGATCCCCACTGAGTTCTCAACATTGTCCGTTAATTAAATTAGCTCTTAAAGGTTAGATCTAGATCTTGATCCTTTTCAGTCTCAGTTCCTACTTAGTTTAGCCACATAACACAGGCACCAAGAATCATCAATTGCTGTTTGTTATACGTATATGAACCCAACCAGAGAGGTAATATTAGGTCTTGATGTCTAAAGCCTCATGCATACCACAGGATAACTGGCCCGAATTTAGGCCCGATTTGCCCCTCTGGAGAATCAGGGGTGTGGTACTGATTAAAGGCTGCTTGGAACCGACTAACTCCCCAGATGATCCTGCTGGGCGAGATATTTAAAATCCGATCTTTAGCTTACCGATGTACTTGCAAGCCAGTTGGGACAGACTTGATAGTTTTAAGCAAGTTTAATATTTACGACCCCATATTTGCTGATCGGGCCTCGTGATCTGGCCGGTGGTGGTAGCTTGATTTGATATCAAATAAAAAAAAATGTAGGCAGCACTATATCATATACAGTATAGCCTGGCTATGTGCCTATCAAATAAAAAAAGGATGCGGTTACTTTGGTGCTGAAGTTGATGCTGTGTACATGGATTGCCTTCTAGCACAACGTCTGGTTAGCTGAGAGTGACAAACTCAGGACAATAGCCTAGGAGAAATAATTAGGGTATTCTTTATCACTGCTGTAGTTTATATAAACGCCAATGCCAATAAGTGTATCCACATGTCAGAGTAGGATAACAGCTGCTGCTAAAACAACAGCAACAATGAAAATACAAAAAGCTGGTGTGTGTTAACTCTTCCCGGCAAATCTGAGCCAGCAAGGTTGTCTCAGTGTTCCAGTAACACTTTACAAATGTACAAATTAAGCCCTGACATTATTACTTCCATCTAAATGTTGATATAATTTAAAGCGTGCTTTTGATAAGTCATCAGCTTTGTTTTTGTCCTGTTTTTAAGTGGAACAAACCCCCTGTGCGCAGAACTAACGCTATGCTTGAATTCAAGAGGAAAATAGGAACAGATTTTTACATGTTTGGGTGCCACTTGGAAATCATAAGTCTTCAAAAACCATGTGATATTTCTATTTTAAACCAATAGAAGGCAGATAGAAAATTTCCTTGTCGGCAGATAAAGCATATAAAATCAAATGATGGAGCCCTGAATCGTTTTTTCACGACTTTTCAAGGACATTTTCCGTGAATTTGCTTGGACATGCATGACAGTTGTTGCTGACAGAAGGTCAGGCTGTATCCAGTGTTAACTATCAGTAGAAGTCCAATCAGTCTGGAAATGGACTGTGTAACTTTAAGCTGCTCACTAAACATACTACCCAAACGTCAAACACTCTCAACGGGTAAAATATGGATAGAAATATGCCATTTCAGCAGGTAAAAACAAGAATTTAGGACCTAACTTAACTAAACTTAACTAAATTAAGATTTCCAGGAAATTTGATGTATGTGGTGCGCAAGTGCCTGTAGCGAACAGCCCACCAGTTGGAGAGCAGTTGGTAAAACCTCCCCAAGCTGCAGTTGGTCTAAATATCAAATAGTTGGTTGTGTCATGGTTGATCGGCGGGGGGTTCAACTTTATTTTTCCAGTTCATTCCACTGTACTTGGACGAGTTACATCGCCACAGAAAGGTGAATACTTTTGAAGGAGGACTTGCTGAAGTCGTGCTGAAGTCTTTATGATGGATCATGCAGAGATTTTAAAGATGACAAAATGTGTTCACGTTAGCTGCCTCATAATCATTCTGGGCCCCCTAGTGGTGTGGAGTATTAAGTATGCAGACAGTGGTGTCCAGGGTGGAAAAAGTGTCTGTTTTTTGAAGTTATTTCATCGTTTCATTAGTCATTGCTACTGCTGAAAAAAATTGTTTTGTTAGTGGTGGATCAATCCCCAAGCAGTGTCTATGCGTCAGCCTGTCAACATCCTCAGCAAGCAAGCACAAAATAACTGTCATAATTCACCTTCTGGTTAAAAAACAATTGATTTTTTTTCTGTTTGTTGACGTTTTTTTGTTTGTTTGTCCGACACCATGAATATTAGGATGTTTGGGATGGGAGTGATGGGAGTGAGTGATTCCACGTGCAGGGCCAGGCCATCTTGTCAACAACATCACCTTCCCCACTGCGTAGTGCCAGCTCAGATCACCAGTATGTATGTGAATGAGAGGAGCCTCTGTGATCAAACGTGAAGCATTACTGACAAACAAACACACTGACACCCCTTCCCCCACAAACAGCTAAGATTTCCAGTCAGCAATAGGATTAAGAACAGGCGTCTTAGGGACAGTCACAGTTAGAGACTCAGGTGTCTGTGTGTCATTGAGTATTTCGCCATTTTAGGCACTGAGCTTTTCGAATGAGCTCCTAAACAAATTGCAATAACAGAATAAGCTTCAACTTTTACAGCAATATTGCAAGCAAACTAGAAGCAAGGATCACAGTGGGTCAAGGCTTAAAGAAAAAGAAAACTGGCATTGGAGAGAGATTGCTGAGGAGGAGAAGTAGAAGCAGGTTTTCTCCAAGATGGAAGTTTGTTGGA
Source organism: Lampris incognitus (assembly GCF_029633865.1). Lineage (NCBI taxonomy): Eukaryota > Metazoa > Chordata > Actinopteri > Lampriformes > Lampridae > Lampris > Lampris incognitus. Next base: position 44,533,192 of record NC_079212.1, read on the forward strand.
TGAACTAACAAAGAAAGGTAATTTGGAGCAACTTACTGTCAGTTACTTTGTTTTGCTATTGCTAACTGCATTTAGTCACTTGAAATAGCATACATTTCTGTTCAAAAATATTTTGTAGCACTTATGGTTTGGTTTTGGAGACTAATGTATTCTAGCCTGTTGCTAAATATACGTCATCTAAATCTATAGGCAGGGTTCCCATCCGTCCCACGGATCTGCGGCGTCTGCGGGGACAAAGCCACCGGCTTGTTGTATGAAGTCGCCCCCACCCCTTGCTTCTATGACAGCCTCTTCTCTTGTAGGAAGGCTTTCCACTAGAGTTTGCAACATGGCTGCAGAGATTTGCTCCCATTCAGCCACAAGAGCATTAGGGAGGTCAAGCTCTTATGTAGGGAGAGAATACCTGGCTTGTAATCGGCATCCCAGCTCATCCCAAAGGTGTTGGATGGGGTTGAGGTCAGGGCTCTTTGCAGGCATGTCAAGTTGTTCAATACCCTTCTCTGCAAATCATGTCTTCGTGGACCTGGCTTTGTGCATGGGGGCATTGTCATGCTGTAACAGTAAAGGTCCTCCCCCAAACTGTTACCACAAAGTTGGAAGCACACAATTCTCTAGAATTCTATACCCAGTCTACACCCATCTACAGGCCTTTCAAATATGAGGATGTGCACATCATTGATAGGGAGGAATGCTGGTTTGAATGGGGAGTCAGAGGCCATCTGTGCAAAGAGGAAACGACCATCCCTGAATCGACGGGGTGCCTAGAGTAGAGTAGATGTACTAGAGTACATCTGTCACCATCTTAAAATGCTGTGATCGCAAACATTCCCAAATCCTCTGTGAATAATGCACATGGCCATCGAAACTCTAGTTAATCATCACACCCATATTTGCATATGAAACTGGTCGTTGGTTTCGGTCATTACACGTCACCATTTTACAATGCTGTGATTGCCACTATTCCCCAATCCTCTGTGAATAGTACACATGGCCTTTGAAACTCTGGTTAATTGTCACACCCATATTTGCATATGAAACTGGTCGTTGGTTTCAGTCGTTAGGCACTGTATTGGTTATAAGGGTGGGGATACCTGCAGTCAGTTTAGACTGAAGAGGTCACTTAGTTGAGTGATGAAACGTATCTGTCAATACACTTTGTGTCCAGATGAACTGATTTAACCTTCTTTGATTTTCTTAACTGGATTATTGAGCATGCATCAAGACAATTCTCTAGAATGTCATTGTATGCTGTAGCATTAAGGTTTTCCTTCGCTGGAGCTAAGGGGCCTAGACCAGACCATGAAAAACAGCCGCAGACCATTATTCCTCCTCCACCAAACTTTACAGTTGGCACTATGCATTCCGGCAGGTAGCGTTATCCTGGCATTCACCAAAGGTCCACCAGACTGCCAAGATAGTGAAGCGTGATTCGCCACTCCAGAGAACGTGTTTCCACTGCTCCAGAGTCCAATGGCGGTGTGCTTTACACCACTCCAGCCGACACTTGGCATTGGACATAGTGGTCGTAGGCTTGTATGCGGCTGCTCGGCTATGGAAATCCATTTCATGAAGCTCCCGACAAACAGTTCTTGTGCTGACGTTGCTTCCAGAGTCATTTTGGAACTGAGTGGTGAGTGTTACAACTGAGGACAGACGGTTTTTACACGCTGCACGTTTCAACACCCGGCGGTCCCGTTCTGTGAGCTTGTGTGGTCTGCTGCTCCTTGGCTGGGCTGTCGTTCCCCCGAGACGTTTCCACTTCACAATGACAGCACTTACAGCTGACCAGGGCAGATCTAGCAGGGCAGAAATCTGACAAACTGACTTGCTGGGGAGGTGGCATCCTATGACTTTGCCACGTTGAAAGTCACTGAGCTCTTCAGTCTGACCCATCCTACAGGCAGTGTTTGTCTAGTGAGATTACATGGCTGTGTGCTTGATTTTATGCATCTACCAGCAGTGGATGTGGCCGAAGTAGCCAAATCCACCCATTAGAAGGGGTGTCCACATACTTTTGGCCATACAGCTTACTTGCATATAGGCACTGTTTTGAGCGACTTGTACATGTCCTGATTTCCTGAAGGGGTACTTTCTGGGTAAAAGAATTGATGGTTCGTGTCCTGGCTCCAGTTTGTGTGTGTGTGCCAGTGAGCATGGTTGCGTGTTTTCCAGGGAACCGATGTAGAAGCTTCAACTAGCCGAGAGGTAATGAGAGCTAATGGATTTGGACTGTTTGTCCCATCCCTTTCCATCTCTCTCTTTCTCTCTCTCTCTCACTCTCTATCCCTCTCGCCGTCTCTCTCTTTCGCCCTGTCTCTATCTCGTTCTCTCTCTCTCTCTCTCTCTCTCTCTCTCTCTCTCTCTCTCTCTCTCTCTCTCTCTCTCTCTCTCTCTCTCTCTCTCTCTCTCTCTCTCTCTCTCTCTCTCTCTCTCTCTCTCTCTCATTGTTCTTCCACTCTTTTGCTCCTTCTCTTTCTCACCTGCTTCCCACTTCATTATTTCCATCACTTCACCCGCTGTTCTCGCTCACGTTTTCCGGTTCACCTTATTTGACTTGTGTCAAATGCTTCTCGGCGCACCACTCCTGGCTGGCTTTATGTCTACAGAAGTGACTTTTCTCACTGAGCCTTCATTCATTGCCATCACCCCTCTTTAGTTTGTCTTCCTCTGGTTCTCTCGCTCTCTCTCTGTTTGAACCCTTGTTGTTTGTCTCACAGAATCAGTTAGTTTGTCTGATTTTCCCCAAATGCAAAAGGAAAAGGGGGGGGGGCATAATGCAGTTTTTCTGTGTATTTCAACATTTGACTTCTCCCACAGTAAATGACAGAATTTGGTGCAGCTTGTTAGTCTGTATAAGCAACCTAGCTGGCTTTTTTCTTTTGACCATCGCGAAAGCTGAGAAATCTATAATAAAGACGGCTGCATCTTCTTTACAAGCAAAGATGTAGACATGATTTTTTTTTGTGTGTGAATGAGATTAAAAAAAAACCCAATCAAACGGAGTGTAAACTTTTGTCCGATAAGACTATCATTATGGACGTCAGTCATATTTTCAGGTTTTTCATTCTCATCGCCTCGTGGGGGATGACGTGGCTTGCCTCGTTTCAGATGGCTGACTAACAGGGTAAACATCGGGTGACACTTCTGTACAATTCCACACTCACAAATGCTCAACCAAAGTCTTGTACAAATTGGAGCGTGCAGGTTGGCCTATTCTGTTGCCTACCAACATGGGGGATCGCCAGTTCAAATCCCCGTGTTACCTCCGGGTTGGTCGGCCATCCCTGCAGACACAATTGGCCGTGTCTGCAGATGGGAAGCCGGATGTGGGTGTGTGTCCTGGTCGCTGCACTAGCGCCTCCTGTAGTCGATCGGGGCGCCTGTTCAGGGGGGAGGGGGAACTGGGGGGAATAGTGTGATCCTCCCACGTGCTACGTCCCCCTGGCGAAACTCCTCACTGTCAGGTGAAAAGCAGCAGCTGGCGACTCCACATGTATCAGAGGGGGCATGTGGTAGTCTGCAGCCCTCCCCGGCTTGGTAGAGGAGCAGCAGACGGGACGGCTCGGAAGAGTGGGGTAATTGGACTGGATACAACTGGGGAGAAAATGGGGGGGAAGTTGTGTACAAATCTTCCCGGCAGTGTGGCTTTAAATCACCCAGAAGGAAGTCTTCTCAGTGGCACAGTTGTGCTGCCAACACTGCTTATTATATTGGGGTAATTGGGCAAGCCGGTGTGAGAAGAGGTAGGGAGGCAAATGACTTGTTTTTGATCTCGCCCTTTTGTATTTTGCATCGTGCACGATGTTTGGAAGAGCGGTAAATAACCCATAAAACACACACACGCAGGACTGTTTTCACATTCATGGGAGTCGCCGGTGGGTTTGGCATGCGGGGCGTCCACAAAGCAGGATTCATTTCAATAACATTTCATCTATCTGCCCCTTCCCTCGCGGTGGCTGCCGGGAAGAGCGAGGCGCGGCACCACGTCCGCACAGCAGCCGCACAACCATGCATACGTGCGGCCTTATAGGGACATGACATAGAAAGAGAGGGTTGTAAGGGACACAAAAGTGCTGGAGTATTTACCATTTCTCTGCTGATTTACGGTTACACAAAAACCACCAATATTTTCATTTGGCACATTTATCAGTGTGCAGGAGTTGTGAACTTAAAATTACTTTTGTCAGGACGTCAAAGTACAACAACAAACCCTGCTGTGTGTGTGTGTGTGTCTTGCTTAACACACTTTGACTACACTAAACTTGGTCAGACCACTCCAATTTATGTAAGATATGCTTGACAATTAAGCAGCTCTGTATAAAGGAAAAAATGGCGTCGTGGTTGCCCATTAATGGTTTAAGTTACTTTATTTTATGGGGTTTTTTTTCTGAACAAACTCACAAAGTATAAACAAACTACATGTATTAGAAGTGTAAAAACTGCCCAGAATGAAAGGAATATTCTAGGGAGCAACATGCAGACTGTCTGGGTGTTTTCTTTTGAAGCGTCTCGTCGTATGTAGCGGTGTTGAACGCTGCTCGGGTGGCTCACGACTTCCTCGCTCAGCGCCGGCAGTGCAGACACTGCCAGGTATTGTTGTCGGGCCGCTCTTCGTCTTTCAGTGCAAAGCAGTTTCCTGCTGCAGACATTTCAGCCACTCGTCACTTACTTCTCAAAGCGTGGCTCGCTGCTGTTCTGTGGAACTGCTGCACCAGACGTATCACATCCCCCTGTGCCAAATGCACACACACACACACACACACACACGCGCACACACACACACACACTTTGGAGATGATGTCAGTTTGCGATGCTTGGACGCACCAAACTGGCGTAGTAGATGGAGCAAAGGGGGGTAAAAAGTAATCTTTCTGATCAGATCGGAACTTCCCTTTTCTCTCACACACACGCACGCACGCACGCACGCACGCACACACGCACGCACGCACGCACGCACGCACACACACACACACACACACACACACACACACACACACACACACACATATATATAGCATGGTGGCGCAGTGGTTAGCGTGGTCACCTCACAGCAAGAAGGTCCTGGGTTCGAGCCCCGGGGTAGGCCAACCTTGGTGGGTCGTCCCGGGTCGTCCTCTGTGTGGAGTTTGCATGTCCTCCCCGTGTCTTCATGGGTTTCCTCCTACAGTCCAAATACATGTAGGTCCGGTGAATCGGCGGTGCTAAATTGCCCCTAGGTGTGTGTGTGTGTGTGTGAGTGTGTGTGTGTGTGTGTGTGTGTGTGCGCGCGTGTCTGCCCTGTGGTGGCCTGGCGGCCTGTCCAGGGTGTCTCCCCGCCTGCCGCCCAATGACTGCTGGGATAGGCTCCAGCATGCCCATGACCCTGAGAGCAGGATAAGTGGTTCAGATAATGGATGACTATATATATATGTTTTTTTTTAATTTTATTATTTTTTTCCCCTGAAACCGTCAGTGGTGTTGATAGAAGTTCTCAACTAATGAGGAGCAGAATATTTATATTGGAGGTGCTGCATTCAGAGCACCTCCTCTTGAAATCGTGCTCCAATAGTTATGAACAGGTGGAGAAAATCTATATACACGTTTTATATATGTGTGTGTGTGTGTGTGTGTGTGTGTGTGTGTGTGTGTGTATATATATAATGTGTGCGTGTGTGTGTGTGTGTATCACTTGCTGAATCAGTTGTCTCTCTCTACTCTCCCTCTGCCTTTCGTTCTGCGTGTGTCTGCCGTTGGCCTGCTCTGATTTCTCTGCTCTCTCCTTATTTGTCATCGTTTTAAGTAGCCTAATCAGTTCAGCTGAGTTAAGACAGAGGTAGTCGCATTGCGCATTGAAATGGATTAGTTGGCTGGCGGCGGGCTGGTTTCAGCTCTGCCGGTGTGTGTTACTCTGCTGCTGTTTATTTCATAGGGGACAGCCAGATGGTGTGTGTGAATACATGAGCGCAGAAGAATATTTCACCATTCCCAGCATTAGATATATTGGTCAGATTGCAGCCTTTGGCAAATGGCCCTCGCTTGAGCATTAATTCTCCGGTCATGCGACCCATCAGTGTTGTGTTTACCGCTTCTTTGTTGTTGTTGTTGTTTTACTTTTAAAGCAAGGCCGCCATTCTGATCAGGACTACCTAGGACGGTGTGTGTATGCATGTGCGCACTCGCACGTCTGTGGATGTGCGAGTGTAATTGTGCACTTGTGTCTGCTGAGTCATTTGGCCAGTGGCAGCGAGGTGCAGAGTGTTCCTGTCGATGCCTTTTGCTAAATATGTTAATTGCCTGATGCCCGCCTGTATAAAAAGAAGAACGCCTCCCCGGTGCGCTCACATCAACTTGCACACCTTCGCTTTACTAGCGAGAAGAAACCAATTCCATCTTCTAGGGTCTTTCTCCGGTACATTTATTGAGGCCTGCACACACGGACTCACAAACACCCACACACTCCAATTCCCTCACCTTATTGTTGGTGCAGTGGGTTGTCTAGCCATGTAGCTCGGCTTCACGCGTGAGGTTGATGAGGCGCTGACGGCGTGTTTGTAATTCCGCGTGCACACACACGACGAGGGGCGTCTCAGTCTCGAGTCCCTAGAGAGACGGTAGGCCGCCGTGTTGACGTCGGCGCTTAACCTCTTCTACCCTTCTGTCTCTAGTGATGGAGCCCATGACGGTAACGACGTCGGTGGTGGGGTCGGACGAGTTCGACCGGAACGCCCCACGGATCTGCGGCGTCTGCGGGGACAAAGCCACCGGCTTCCACTTCAACGCCATGACTTGTGAAGGCTGCAAGGGGTTTTTCAGGTTGGTGGATTTTTAAAAAAAAAAATTTTTGTGGGGGGGTGATGGCACGCTTACTTTTTGGTTATACTGTTTAAAAATGTCCCAACCCCTTTGCTGTTCCTGCAGAAGATCTCTCGTTACGGCTGGATCCGAGGAAGTCTTTTTCCCGTGCACGCATGCGTGTGTGCGCTCGTGCATGTGTGTTTGCGTGTGTGCACATGTGTGCACGTGTTGTACAGCGCCGCTCTGTGTGGCGATTAAAACTCCCCTTGCAAAACAAATACCCTTCATTAACAGCATATGTTTTATTATCGCACAGAAAGCTGAGGTTATGCACGCATGTAGGAACGAGGAGGCGTCTGTTTGATAGAAGCAGAGTCCGTCCGCTCCTCTCAGCCGACACAGATAGGCGGCTTTTGCTGTGTATTTGGCCGAAAAACTTGGTGTTTTTTGTTTTGTTTTGTTTTTTTTGGTTGTCGTTCCACCAGCAGCAGTCTGAGAGAGAAACCACTTCCACTGAGCGCAGCAGCAGAATTGGATTTCCCCGAGCAGGGCAGCTTGTGCTTCAAGTTAAAAACCCTCTCGTACACACACGGTTGTGACGCTCTCCGGTGCTCGAACCGTCGTTTTTCTTTTTTCCGGTCGTGTGTGTGCTCCAGCATCCCTGTGGCGTGTTTCACTAGTCGCAGTGTTTCTCAACCCAGTCCTCAAGGAACCCCCTATCCTGCAGATTTTCATTGTAACCCTGCATAGGTAGCCCTGTTTGTACTTACTCGACCAATCATCTCGCAGCACTTGATTATGCAAGGTGTGCAACGTCTGACAAAATTCCTTGCTGATAGGTTGAATAACTACAAACGGGTACCTATTCAAGGTTGCAAAGGAAATATGCAGGATAGGGGGGCCTTGAGGACTGGGTTGGGAAACACTGCGACTAGTGGATTTGAGAAGTTTTAGCAACGTATACGAGAGCACCTCGGCGAAGTATATGAGCGTAACGCGTTTCATTAGTTTTTATGGGTGTTTTAATAGTGCATGTGAGAGGTTTTCACTGGTCCGGCGTGAGAGCGCTGCGACCGTGCAATGTAGGCGTAGCGCGTTTCACCACCGCTTATGAGGCTTTCAGCTTTACATGCGAAAGGGTTTCATGGCATTTAATTGAGGAGGCGTCCCAATGTATGCATGCCAGGGCAAATTGTGTGTGTGCAAAATAAAGTTTGTATTACGCACACGCAGCCCCTCGTGCTGTCGAGTGTCTGTCCATTACTGACGGAGGCCCTGGTGGGGTAGGAGAGGTGGAGCTACCTGTTCATACATCGATGCAGTCTGTGGTTGCTCTGCTGTGTGCTGCCCTGTGCTCTGGTGAGGAGAGCCGCAGCATGAGCATCCGGGTAGCGTGGCAGTCTGTTCCGTTGCCTACCAACACGGAGCTCGCCGGTTCGAATCCCCGTGTTACTTCCGGCTTGGTCAGGCGTCCCTACAGACACAATTGGCCTTGTCTGCGGGTGGGAAGCCAGATGTGGGTATGTGTCCTGATCGCTGCACTATCGCCTCCTCTGGTCGGTCGGGTCGCCTGTTTGGGGGGGGGGACTGGGGGGGAATAGCGTGATGCTACGTCCCCCTGGTGAAACTCCTCACTGTCAGGTGAAAAGAAGCGGCTGGCGACTCCACATGTATCAGAGGAGGCATGTGGTAGTCTGCAGCCCTCCCCGGATCGGCAGAGGGGGTGGAGCAGCGACCGGGACGGCTCAGAAGAGTGGGGTGATTGGCCAGGTACAAGTTGGGAGAAAATCCCCCCCAACCCAAAAAAAAAGAAGAGCTGCAGCACGACTGAATTACGAATGGTTTTTATGCTTCAGAATCAGACGGATTAGGCCTGACGTGACCTTTACACACTTTCTCTCACACTCTCCCCCTCTCTTGCGCTCTCTCTCACTCGCTGTCCTTTACAGTACTTGGAAACCTGAACCTCGGGACTCTGCCTCTGCCTGTCTCTCTCTTTGATCGCCGAGTCAGGTTTATTTGTGCAGCTTTCAGTCACAGGTACAGCTTCTGAGGTCTTTACAAGCCCCTCAGTGAAAACGGGTGGGTTTAGTAGACGACTCTCCCCGACTCTTGCGTCTTTAATGTGATTTGTCTTGTCCTCTGGCCTCCTCTTTTTCACCGCCTTGAGACTCCTAAAGCAGTTTCATTTGTTTTATTGTATGTCACAGTGTATGGGGGGGGGGTAAAATCTTCATACAGCCCCATTTGTCTGCCTGAGTTGCAGTGATACGACTGTCACATTGTGCCGTTAGCTGAACAGCACAGTGAGGCGGCCCATATTGACTGAGTCCCCCCCCCCCCCCCAAAAAAATAAAAGGACTTAGACCTGGTATTGGCTTTGGCAGCAGAGGAAAACATGGGTCGTCAACTGACTCATTATTCTGCTCAGCCATTTTTCATTAAACTGTCAGCACACAGGTATTTAAGACAAGCAGAGGATTTTCTTTGATTCCCCGATTGCAGAACACACACACACACACACACACACACACACACACACACACAAAGAAAGAGAGAGGGCACTGAGCAGTGTGAGCCTTTCGTTAAAAATGTCTGTCTTTTTCACCGGATCCTCTCCCACGCCAGACGATCATGGCACCACATGTTCAGACACTGCTATGACTCGGTCGGCATCGGATCAGCACTCGGTCAGCAGTCCTAACCCCGTTCCCCTGGAATGACCTACATAACACAGCCCAACTCCACTGAGGATGAACGATGTGTCCAAGACTTCTAAAACATGTCTGCAATGTCCCTAAGGTGGCCAGAATCACACAGCATGTGTGGTCTCTCTTGCTCGCTCTCCCTCCCTCTCTGTCTCTCACTCTTCCTCTGTCTCTCTCTCTTCTGCCCCCCCTCTCTCGCTCTTCCTCTGTCTCTCTCTCTCTCTTCTGTCTCCCTCCCTCTCTCTCTCGCTCTCTATATCTCCCTATCTCTCTTCCTGTGTGTCTCTTGCTCTCTTCCTCTGTCCTCTCTCTCTCTCTCTCTCTCTCTCTCTCTCTCTCTCTCTCTCTCTCTCTCTCTCTCTCTCTCTCTCTCTCTCTCTCTCTCTCTCTCTCTCTCTCTCCCTTCTTCTTCCTCTGTCTCTCTCTCTCTCTCTCTGGGTTTTACTCTTTACTATTACTCTGTCTCCTGACTCCATGTAGTTTTGGGGAGTAATCGTCTCGTCTCTTCCCTGTAGACTTCATTTCCAGGATAAGCTGTTGGTCGGGGCCGCTTCGATTAAATGCGTTTGCCTTTGGACATAAACAGCCTCTGCGACGGAGATTTAATAGACTCAGATCAGTCTTCGTCAGTGAATCTCTGCTGTGCTGTATTGTATTTTTGATGCGTGTGTAAAAATGCGTTGGTTGGCTCGAGACAGGCTCCCTGCCTGCCACCCAATGACTGGCTGGGATGGGCTCCAGCGTCCCCGCCACCCTGAGTAAGGATGAGCGGTTTGGATAATGAATGAATGAATGGCTTGAGACGCACAATTCTTTTTTCACTCTTCCCTTTACCGTTCTGTCATGCTGGTGTTGTACAGTAAGTATGAGGCAAAGCTCGCGTATTAATAACAGTCTGCCAATTAATTACCATGGGCTTCATGTCATGAGTTAGAACGGTTAATCCGGTAGTAATTGTTTTCATTTTCTTTCATCCCTCTAGACGCAGTATGAAGCGTAAAGCCACATTCACGTGTCCCTTCAACGGAAGCTGCACCATCACCAAGGACAACCGGCGCCACTGCCAGGCCTGCCGTCTCAAGCGCTGCATCGACATTGGCATGATGAAAGAGTGTGAGTTGACCCCTCTCTCCTCTGTAAATGAAGAAAGTGCCGCACTGAGCCGCTTGCTCAGTTCGCCGTGTCCTTGCGGCGGTGGTCATTTGAATGAGTCTCCTATCGACTGTCCTTCCTGCGTTAACACTTCAGAGGTTTCCAAATGGTTTCGTTCAGAGCGGAGCTGCAGTTCACCGGCGGAGCAGTGGGCCGTGGCGGTGGCCGCTGTCTCCCGAGAGTCAGAAACTCTCCTGGAAGGGTTTTGTCACGTGGAAAAATGTAGAAAAGCCTTGGTGATGTGTCTTACACGTTCCCAGAGGGCACCAAGATGTTTACAAAGCAGAACAGTGATGAGATGGTCCGCGTCTAAATGACTGCCAGTTATATTGATACATAGATAGCGAGAGTCCACCTGCAGATGCTTTGCTGCTGTCAGTCATGCGTCAGTGTGAGTTTTCTGATACGATCCTATTTTAATGATCTGACATCATTATAAATAGTGGCTGATCTGTAGATAGATTTTAATAAACATTCTGCTGTTCGTGTTGACGGCGCAGTGGTTAGCGCAGTCGCCTCACAGCCAGAAGGTCCTGGTTTCGAGCCCCGGGGTAGACCAACCTTGGGGGGTCTTCCCAGGTCGTCCTGTGTGTGGAGTTTGCATGTTCTCCCCGTGTCTGCGTGGGTTTCCTCGGGGTGCTCCGGTTTCCTCCCACAGTCCAAAGACATGTAGGTCAGCTAAATCAGCCATACTAAATTGTCCTTAGGTGCGAATGTGTGTGTCGGCCCTGTGATGGACTGGCGGCCTGTCCAGAGTGTCTCCCCGCCTGCCCCCCATTGACTGGGATAGGCTCCAGCATCCCCGTGACCCCAATTGGGATAAGCGGCTCGGATAATGGATGGATGGCTCTGCTGGCCTCCACATGAGAAGCGACTACTTCTACTCTGTTACTGATTGCCGAAATTACCTGGTCAGCTATTTATTTATTTGGCTATTAGCCGGTAGTATACATTCTCTAATGGCTCGATAATGGCTGGTAAAAATTAAGCATTACAACAGGCCAGGACAAAATTTATTCAACCATTTGAAGCGGGTAGTTTGGAAAGCCGTCCTGTAAAAGTTCCTGCATGCTGAGCGGCTCCAGCGAGAAGTGAAGGGTCGACCATATTGTTGTGTTTTGACACGTAACTGTTGAATACAGCACAACGCTGTTTGAGGAAACCAGACCTGCCAGCCTTGTGTTTGCAAGCCGGCATGTGGACACGGGCTTGCTCTCATTACCATTAGGTGGTATTTGGGCTACCCATTTTATTTTTTATTTTTTTACAAGACAAACTTTGTACAAAAGTGCCTGCTAGTTGTTTGTGGTGGAGAGACGTGTTTGATGTTCATGGCAGGGAATTTACGCTCAGGAATGAATGAAAAACAACGAATTGTGCGTTTCATAACTAAGGAAACAGGTAACATGAACGATGCATTCATACGATGCAGTTCTTATACAGTATTCATTGCCCTGTCCAGAACAGGGCTTAGTGTCGGGCCACACCGACTAACCTACAAGACAATAACAGTTTTGCAACTGGAAAATTATCGCGTTGAAGTTGGATAATTATTAGTCGTCATTAAAAGCCACACAGAAAAAGTGGTGTCATGCCAAAATCGTGAAGAACAACAGCAACAACAACCCCAAGATCATCCTTAGATATCTGTAAAATGTAGCATGTCCAGACTATGGACAGACGAGTCACTGGGAATTCAAACGATCTGCTGCCTTGTCGGAGTCGGCGTCAGTCAGCATGGCTTATTTCCCGAGCAGCGGATTGGTTAATTTGGGACCGTATTCCACGGATTCTCTTCATGTCCAACCCTGCTTGGTAAATATATCATTCTTACTTCATATATACCCTGCCAGTTATTTCTGAGTGTGTGTGTGTTCATGTGTTTATGCATTCTCTTATATCAGTTTAGACAAATGTCAGGAGAGATTACCGTCAGGTTGGCTGGCACTAGCAGCAAACCGAGTTCCTGGTTAAACAGCTTTTAATCTAATATTCATAGATAGCCAGCTGCAGCAGGAGCCAGTAGAATCTGCAGCAGGGTGTAAATTGATATGATTTGCAATGCGGGGACAGACAATAGCAGATATGCATAAAGGCCGTACCATATGGCACTTGAAGACTCGGGTCAGATAGTAAGTAGGAATGGCTGCACATCAACGTAATTGCAGAGAATCTGGCCAACAGCACATTTTGATGCTTTGTGATTCAATCAGTTTTATGAAACCTCTTATTGACTGATGTGGTAAACCAAAACCAGCCAGTGTCTAAACAGAATAAGAAGAAAGCGTTTGGAAATTGAGGTCCGCTTTCAACACTTGGCACGCACATGTCAGGGTGGAAAACTAGCCGGCTGTGATTTAAACAGGGGATCAGTGATTCTGTGAGGGATGAAGCACCAAACCAGGGGTGACGGTCGCCGTGTTAGCATGCGGTCAATAATCTGTTTAAGATTATCGAGCTTCTCATGTTCCACACCAGTGTGCTTCTTCAACCGCAGTGACAATAAACATTTTGAAATCTCGAGTCTTGAAGATGAATGATCGAAATAAATTGATAGTTTAGTTAAATTGTCTAAATGTGTTCGCAATAATGCTGCCTCTTCGGTGATTGAGTTTGCAAGAGTCACTGACTTATGGAATGGAAGGTGTGTTGTGTGTGAGTGTGTGGTGCTGCTGCCAACATTGTGTGTGAGACCTTTTGGAAAATGTGTTTTTGTTCTTTTGCCCGTCCAAATCTTTAGCACTTTAAGCTTCATTTTATTGAGCAGAAGTGTTCTTTCAGTCTCGCTCCAGAAATGTGGCTGTTTATTGTCGCTCAAAAAGAGGAGACAATGTACACTTGTATTGTTGAGGTGCTGGCTAACCAAAGATTAAGAAAAGGAATTCAGGCGTCCGGGTAGCGTAGCGGTCTATTCCGTTGCCTACCAACACGGGGCTCGTCGGTTCGAATCCCCGTGTTACCCCCGGCTTGGTAGGGTGTCCTACAGACACAATTGGCTGTGTCTGTGGTTGGGAAGCCGGATGTGGGTATGTGTCCTGGTCGCTGCACTAGCGCCTCCTCTGCTCGGTCAGGGTGCCTGTTCGGGGGGGGAGGGGGAACTGGGGGGAATAGCGTGATCCAACCACATGCTACGTCCCCCTGGTGAAACTACTCACTGTCAGGTGAAAAGAAGTGGCTGGCGACTCCACGTGTATCGGAGGAAGCATGTGGTAGTCTGCAGCCCTCCCTCGATCGGCGGGGGGGTGGAGCAGCAACCAGGACAGCTTAGAAAATAGGGCAATTGCCCAAGTACAGTGGGGTGGGGGTCACATGCCTGTTTTATCCTGAAGAATACTCTGAAGAAGGCAAGTAGCCTTGCGAAAACGTTGATTAACAAAATAACATTGTCATTATGAGCGTGTAGCTTCTTTTTGGTAATCTGTGTTTACCGCTGCTCACCATGTCGTCTTTTGTCCGTCGTTTCCGGGTCACATGCCAGCAGTTGGACTTAGTGCATGCACAGAACCAGTTCCCTGAAAGTAGTCCAATTAAGGTGTATACAGTAAATCAAATGATCGAGGAAAAACCCAACTCCGTTAATTGCATTACGCTCGTCGATTTAGACCTTAATTTGATGAAAATGGTTCAGGTCAGGCATTTAATCTGATTAAAATCAATTTTTTTTACCCACATATAATTACACCGAGTGACGGGCCCAAAAAGGGCAATCGTCTCATTGGCCAGTCTGTTCAGCATGCCGTTGGGTCCAAATTAACCTTTTCCATGCTCGTTAAAAGGTTCTAAAACTTGATGGTACTGGCTAGATTTGGTCTCCAGTCATGTTTCTCTGCATTAGTGAGCTTGCACACCAAATTTTGCGTTGCTGTATTTGTGCAAACAAAAGCGAAAATGGCATGAATAGCACAAAAATGACAGGAAGGGCTTAACTGGTAATATTGAAACAGTTTGCTAAGCATCCTAATATTTCTTTACCCCTGAATTATGAGAGTTGTGTATTCATCTATTCTTGCAGCTGGTACAGCAAAGGGAAGTTGCCATTTTTAAAGTGAGCACATGTAACTTACAGGGGACTCTATCTCCTCTTTGGCCTTCATCCGTGGGTGTCGTTTCATAGTTTGTTCCTGCTGGGACATTAATGTGATGTTTGGGAAGGATCATACGGCAACAGTCAGTTTGTCCTCAATCTTGACCAGATCTCGAGGAGCGGGAGAAGCTTTTTCACCAGCCGTACTGGAGGTGTTTGGTTATTGTGTCTTCAGCACAAGAGTTTGACTTTTTTTTTTTTTTTTTTTTGGAGCTCCCGATGTCTGTAACAAACCAGATTTGTGGCTCCACATCGCCGTGTTGCACAGACTACTGATTTGCATTGCATCAGAGTTTGCGGTCACATTCATTGTGAATATAGTAGTTTTGGACAATGACTAATGGCATGAGAGAAACCAGAAAGGGATTATAGGAAAATAACTTCACTTATGCTTTGGCGTGGAGTGCGAAAGCTGCTGCGTTATTTGATGAAGAGATTTTGTGATAAAGGATGTTTGATATTTGTGCTTATCAATCTCAGTTATATCCACCTTCCAATTATGGTTAATAATGTGTGCTATTTTTTTTCCTTCAGTAACATGATTGATGATAATGAGTGATTGTTATGGTGTTGCATAATCCTCATATTTTTCCAAATGAGCTAAAGTATTGTGTTTTTGTCACAGAACTTTAAAATGTTGACATGTTCAAAGGTCAGTTATAACATAAGAAGAAGCATTTTTCACTTGATAGGTCCTGCCAATGATGTGTGGCCAGGGTAGGCAGTGCCTACCTACCCTGTGGTCATTTAATCAAAATAACCATACAACAAATTCATGACAACATATCAAAATCTCACTCTGGTTGCAAGAAAGCTGTTATAACGTATTTTCAATGATATGTTTGTGCCCTTGTCTTTTTTAAGTTCTTAGGCCTACTTTTTCAATGGGAAGGGTAGGCTCTGCTTTTTTCAGAATTGCCTTTAACATTGTGCATTTCGGAGTTTGCGCATGCATAGCTTAAGGCGAAATCAACAGAGGAGGGAAGGAACGGCTTATTTATTTATTTATTTTTATTTGTATCACTTTCCTAGCTGTGTAGCTAGGAGTAGTGGGCAGCCGCCATGCAGCGCCTGGGGACCAACCTCAGTTCGCCTTGCCATGCCTTGGCCAGGGGCACAGACAGGAGTGCTAACCCTAACATGCATGTCTTTTTGCTGGTGGGGGAAACTGGAGCACCCGGAGAAAAACCACCGCAGACACAGGGAGAACATGCAAACTCCACACAGAAAGGACCTGGGATGACCCCCCCCTAAGGTTGGAGAACCCCGGATTCAAACCCAGGACCTTCTTGCTGTGAGGTGACCGCGCTAACCACTGCGGCGGCACGGTGGCACTATTGGCGGCACAGTGGCGGGAGTGCGAGCCAGTCAGAGCCATCAAGGTGCTAAATTGCTACAGTTTCATAGATATTTGCTGTCAATAAAGCAAGCTAGCTCATTTGAATTTGAGCAGCTCAGCTACTTTTCAGAGTGAAATCAGTAATGTCGACAATCGAACGTCTTCAGGGTTTTAATAAACCGGATTACCAGTGAAAATTACTTGTCATCAAGCAAGGCAGGCCTACACCAGCTCTACCTGACCTCCACCAGTGTAAAGGGCAGAAAATCATGCAATCATTCCAGCCAGAGTGGTACATAAGGAAAAAGTGGCTATGCGGCTGCGGTGCCGATGCTACCACCAGCAGGCTGTACTGCTTCCTTTGTTTGCTGTTTTCCAGAGAGCAGCACAATGTATGGGTAGGTGCTGGCTACTGTGACCTGAACAACCTGCCTGCAGCGCTAGTCAAACACTCCAGTTCACACATTCAACATCAAATAGCATTGAAAACCTTTGGAAACTGCCCTCCCATCAACCTAGCTTTAAACGAGGCTAACAAACAGCAAGTTTCTGCCCACAATGCGAAGGTGAGGGAAAATCGGGAGATTCTGAAGAACTTGATACGTGCGACTTGCTACTGAGGGAAAGGGGAATTAGCCTTCTGGGGAAACAAGGAAAACACCGGCTCATCCAACCGCAGAAACTATGTGGCGCTCTTTAACCTCGTTGCGGAGAAAGACGAGCGGTTGGTGACGCATCTTGAAGTCTCTTCAGTGTTTTCCGGAACACCGAGCCGTATTCAAAACAACCTTATCATGGCAGTAAGTGACACTCTTCGATAGAACATTCAAGATGAGGTAAACGTAGCCCCTTTCGTGTACGCACAAACGAGAAAGAAGTACTTCATATATACTTTGCCAGTATTTTGTTTAAGTTTTCATGTAGTTCAGCCAGGGGGGCACGATGTTCTAGAAATCTGTGGCAGTCGGGAGAATGAAGGATCAGGTTGTTATGAAACGTTAGAGAGCACAAAAGGCTGTAATTTGGATTTGTGAATGCCCACCGCCTACCCAGCCACTGACCTCACCGCACGTCCCTGGGTCCCGCTCAAGAGTTCTTTTTGTTCATCATCCATTTGTGGGCCAGAAAATACCCCTTCGCGGTAATACAAAATGTCCTGCCACTGATCCGTCAGCTGGTATTAAATACGGCAGTGCGGACAGCCATTAGAGTTTTATAAGTGCTGCCGTTTGTACTGACTTGAGGTTTTTTTTATTTATTTTATATTGTTATAGTTCCCTGGAATTAAACGGGTGAACAGGATGTCACCCCATACGCTAACACAAGCAGTGACCTGCACCCGACTGAAGTTATTTGAACATTAAGAGGAACTGTTGTGCTGTCAGAAATTGCCATGTTGATGGGACATCGGCCCGTTTTTTGTTTTGTTTTTCTCAACATGTCGCTGGTTATTGGCACCATTAACGTACCAGTGCATCGGTGGAGGCAACACTGAGGGCACGGACAGGACGCAGAAGCGGGGCAGGATAAGCTAACTGCTAGCCCATGCGGACCGGCAGTTCCGACAGTCATCCTGGCTGGCGTTCGTTCTCCTGAACAGTGATTTATTTATTTATTTTTGTATTTTATTTTAGATAAAGTGTTTCTGATTAGGAGTAGAAGTGCTTTGCTAGATGTAGGTTTTTAGATAAACCTACACTGATCCGGCAGATAGGTCACCACCAGCTTGTTGTAGGAAAAGAGGGTGTTGTTAGACTACAGGGGAAGACAGAGCGGAAGGAAGTAAGGAAGATGGAAGGGTTAAAGGGCCATTCAGTAATGGCTCCCTTTCTCCATAGCCACACAATACTCTGGCCCAGATTTTGTTCACTGTAGCTGTGTTGTGTTGTGTTGTGTGTGTGTGTGTGTGTGTGTGTGTGTGTGTGTGTGTGTGTGTGTGTGTGTGTGTGTGTGTGTGTGTGTGTGTGTGTGTGTCAGAGAGGAAAAGAAATGAGACATGCAGGGCAGGGGTCAGACTGTTGGTAGCCACCATGTTGACCACAAATGGTCACAAGCTTTTATCAGCCCTAGTGTGCTGCTGTACATGACTGTGTGTGTGTGTGTGTGTGTGTGTGAGTGTGTGTGTGTGTGTGTGTGGGTTATTCACAGCAGTGTAAAATGGTGTCTTTGTCTCCTCTAACAGTGTAATATACGCCTGCAGGCCACAGGGTTATGGATAGAGGAAGGCCACCATACTGTTGTCTTTTGTGTGTCATTTGAACCAAGTTATGTCATATGGCCTGTGTGTGTGTGTGCATCTTCTTTGTTTGTGTGGTCATGAGTGTGTCTGTAATGGCTTCTGTGTACATTCCTGCGCCGTGTGTTTCTTTTTTGGGGGTATTTTTTCCTCCCCAATTGTACTTGGCCAATTGCCCCACCCTTCTGAGCCATCCCGGTCACTGCTCTGCCCCCTCTGCTGACCCGGGGAGGGCTGCAGACTACCACATGCCTCCTCCGATCCACGTGGAGTCGCCAGCTGCGTCTTTTCACCCCACAGTGAGGAGTTTCGCCAGGGGGACGTAGCACGTGGGAGGATCACGCTATCCCCCCCCCAGTTCCCCCTCCTCCCTGAACAGGCGTCCTGACTGACCAGGGGAGGCGCTAGTGCAGCGACCAGGACACATACCCACATCTGGTTTCCCACCCGCAAACCGGGCCAATTGTGTCTGTAGGGACGCCTGACCAAGCCGTAGGTAACATGGGGATTCGAACCGTCGATCCCCGTGTTGGCAGGCAACAGAATAGACCGCCACGCCACCCGGATGCCCCGCCTGTGTTTAAGTGAGTTTCTCTACTGTTCAGTGATGGTGTGTCGTTCCGACTGTCTTGTGTGTGTCTGTATTTAAAGTGGCAAACTGTATTTTTGCTGTGTGTGTGTGTGTGTGTGTGTGTGTGTGTGTGTACATTCTTTATATGATCATGACAGCATCGCCAGTGTGCCGTGAAAATATAATCGCCATGGCGAGGATGAGGGTGTGGCACCGAGCTCGGCCTGCGATTGGTGGAGTGTCGATTGCCGCGCAGCCAATCAGAGAGCATGTGTTTTTAATGCGTTTTATTTATTTATTTTTGTGTGTGCAGTTGGCACACAGCGCGCACACACTGCTAACAGCAGGTCTATAATCAGAGAACACTGTTTTATGTGTTTATCCCAGTTTTGTGTTTGTGTGTCTGTGTGTGTGGTTGCCCTTTTGGAACTTGCCTTTGGTTATGAAGTTGCTCACTGACTTTCCACTGACTGGGAAAATAAACACACACACACACACACACACACACACATACACACACACACACACACACACAGACACACACACACGGTGTTTTGTACATATCTCTGTGGTTCTTCATTGAAATTTTCCGAAACATTGCATCCTCCTGGTGCCTCGCCGTGAGCCTTTGGAGGAGAGGCGACGTGGGATTTATGCAGTAGGTTCGAGCGCTGGTGAAACGGCACGTCTGGCGTGTGAGGGTGCCGATGTGTCGGTGGTGCCTCCAGCCTCGCTGTGAGCCACCGTTGTCATCACAGTGGGGCTCGGCAATGAGCTCTTCCTGCTTTTGTAATTGGTTGTTAAATGTATCCTGATTTTTTTCTTCATTGTGTGTGTGTGTGTGTGTGTGTGTGTGTGTGTGTGTGTGTGTGTGTGTGTGTGTGTGTGAATTGTCTGTGCTACTTTTGCTTTTGCTAATCTCTACAAACTTTCATATCAGGAGTGTGTGTGTGTGTGTGTGTGTGTGTGTGTGTGTGTGTGTGTGTGTGTGTGTGTGTGTTTGCATATGTGTTTGCGTGTGTGTGTGTGTGTGTGTGTGTGTTGGATGGGGTTATTTTGTGAGTTTGTAATTTTCTGTGCTACTTTTGTTTTTGGTAATCTCCACAAACTTTCACATGAGTGTGTGTGTGTGTGTGTGCGTGTGTGTGTGTGTGTGTGTGTGTGTGTGTGTGTGTGTGTGCTTGCTAGCCCACAGTTGATCTGGCTGTGTGGGCTTTGCCAGCGCTGTGTGGAGTAAACACTCCCCACGCTGCCCTTGTTTGACAGAGGTTACCCAGAGAGATGCCAGGAATAGCCTCTTTGAGTTTGTGTACAGGATTGTGTGTGTGTGTGTGTGTGTGTGTGTGTGTGTGTGTGGGTATTTGAGTGTTTGTAACAGGATTACCAACTCCGGGATCGACTCTGATCTCAAACGGCTGAGCTTCTAAATGAGTCGCCCTCTCCCCTGTTGTCAAAGAGTTGCCGGTGGCGCTGCTCCACATCTTGTGCCTCTCGTATTCCTGTTCTCCTGTCTCCCCCACTCTGCCTCCCCCACTCTGTCTCCCTCTCTCTCCGCCAATTCATATCTCTCTCATTCATATTTCCTTGCCTTACCCTCCTCTCGTATGGCACTTGAATGTCTACCACTTCCAGTGTCTCTCTCTCTCTCTCTCTCTCTCTCTCTCTCTCTCTCTCTCTCTCTCTCTCTCTCTCTCTCTCTCTCTCTCTCTCTCTCTCTCTCTCTTTCTCTCTCTCTCTCTCTCGCTCCATCTGTCTCTTTCACGGCTTGTTTCGGTTTCTCTCTTGTGTCTTCCATCGCCTCCTGCTCTCGTCTCCCCCGCCAGCTACACCAAAACAAAAACAATTCCCTCTCTGCTGCTGCAGCTTCGCTCCGTTTCTCCCCCTCTCTGCCGTGTCGTCATGGACAGACCGCGGGTCGGCAGAGGACCGGTGGGAAGAAAGGGGTGGGGGAAGACTACAGGGGTTAAAGTGAATTTTATACCCATCAAAATGAAAAGGAAAAGCCGCCCACTAAATTTGGCACATTGTAAACTGGCCTGAGTCGGGGCATTCTTCAGACAAAGCCCTCTGTCTTCACGGGAGTAATCCCTGACTGGGAGCGGAGGACCAGCCCGTCTCAGACGGAGATGGCTTACCAGAAGCCTGTCAGTCTTCTGGCTAATGAGTAAGCCTGCTGTGCATCTGCGGCCTCCATAAACAAGGATCCTCTCTTGTCCTCAGCTGCCCTCGGCCAACCTGGCTTTCTCGTTCTCTATCTCTCCCCCCCCCCCCCCCGTCTGTTGTAGTTACAGTTGTTGGCCGCGCTCATTTATTTAAACTGCTCGCTCTTGTCTCTCATTTTGTGTCTTTCGTGGTCTCCTTCTGCATGCCGCCAGTGTCGCCGCCGGTGTTGTCATCTCAATGCATTCGAGGGGCACCGCGCTCCCTTTTGCTTTCCCTTTTTCTTTCGCTCTCTTTCTCTCTCCCTTGTGACCATGGCATCGCGTGGCAACACATCGCCATGTCCAACCACTCCTTTTCGCAAACAGCAATGTTTATTTTATTTTCTATTTATTTATTTATTTATTTATTTTTGTAAACTTGCCGAGCGCTGCCAAGTCCTGCGGTTTGGTTTGGCCCTTTATTAAAAGTGCTGGTGCTTCGCCGGTCCGTGCTGTGGGGCGACCGAGATGTTGCTTTGATGGTCCGTAGCCATAAAGGAAGAAAAAAAAAGGTTGTTGCTTTTGTGGCCTCTGCCTTAATGATGCTGTCCAGTGCTAGAACTTGGCTGGGGTCTGCCCAGTTCACTCATGTCCCGGCATGAGAATAGCTGCTTTGACTGCCGGTGTCCAAACGCTGCCTATTCACGGCGGAGCCAGGGACGGGAGGATACTCTCCTGGCAGGGGCCGTGGAACACAGCTAAAGCCTAATTAATGATGGTGGGCTCAAAGAGATGAAAGCCCAGCAAACTCTTTGGCCGGCTAATGATTTACACTTATTGAATTGTTTTTTTTTTTTTTTTAGCCCGGGTAGCTTGTGTTACTGTTGCTGCCGCTGCCATCTGCACCAGGCTGTTATGTAAGAACACTTCTGGGGCGGCAACCCTGGGTACAATCACTGAAAATAGACTTAAAAATGGAGGCTTGTTTATTATTATCAGCATTGCAGCCATTATAATACAGCCACAATAGACACACTGCTGCATGGCATAATTAGTAGGGGTTGGCGACATGGCCCTACAATAATATCAGGATATTTCAGGGTATGTCTGCGATCATGATAATATTTATGATATGACAAAATGTGGAAAAATATTTTGTTATTAATTTCAAGAACTTACAGTTGCAACAAAATAAGTGTTAGTTTTTTGATTTTTTGATTTTTACCCCCTTTGGCGGGGGGGGGGGGGGGGTTGGCCGGATACCCCATGTGTACCCGGCCAATTAGCCCACTCTTCAGAGCCGTCCCGGTCACTGCTCTGCAGCCCCTCTGCTGATCCGGGGGGGGGGGCTGCAGACTACCACATGCCTCCTGTAATAGATGTGGAGTCACCAGCCTCTTCTTTTCACCTGACAGTGAGGAGTTTCACCAGGAGGATGTAGCGCGTGGGAGGATCACGCTATTCCCCCCAGTCCCCCCCGCCGAACGGTCGGGTTCGGTAATTTCTTTCCAACGTCTGCTTTTTCTGTCATGCGGAGTACAACTTGCCAGCAGTTCTGCGATGCTGCGCTGAGCGGATGTAGTTTGTCTGCTTGGTTTAGGACTCCCATCAGCTGTTGAGATCCCCTCCTTCTCCATCGGCTACTTCTACTTGAGGTGGTGAAATAAGTTTGTCATATTGGTCCCTTTTGTTGTTAGTCTTTGTGCACTTCTAATATATGACCGTTTTTTGTTTTTGTACTTCTGATCTTTTTAACCAAACCACTTCCACACTACTGAAGTCACTCACTCCCTTTTTTGGACCTAACTCCTCTACCGCGGAGCCGGTCGTGATGTTACTCTTGCTTTCAGCCAAGCTGCTTGTTGTTGTGCGTAACGGTATGACATCATTAACATCATCCATCCATTATATGAACCGCTTATCCTGCTCTCAGGGTCGTGGGGATGCTGGAGCCTATTCCCAGCAGTCATTGGAACAGGCTGCCAGGTCATCACAGGGCACACACACACACACACACACACACACACACACACACACACACACACACACACACACACACACACACACACACACACACACACATTCATACCTAGGGACAATTTAGTATGGCCGATTCACCTGACGTGTCTGGAGGAAATCCACTCCGACACAGAGAGAACATGCAAACTTCACACAGAAGACGACCCGGGATTACCCACCAAGATTAGACTACCCCGGGGCTCGAACACAGGACCTTCTTGCTGTGAGGCGACCGCGCTAACCACTGCGCCACCGTGACACTCATTAACATCAACAGGTCGGAATATCATCAGTCTCACGATTGGAATTGTTTCTTTTATCATATTAAGAACTATTCCAGTATTGTCGTGAACGATATGATATGGCAACCCCCAAATGATTAGGTCTGTCTGTCCTGCTGATCTTATTTCAACTGTCTGTATTTCACCCACCATCTTACTATCTGTTAAGTTTCTTGGCTGTCTCCGTCTGTTTGTCTGGCAGGCTCATTGTCTATCTGCATGTGTTTGGCGTTTTGGCTCTGTATCTCTCTCTTTGGCTGTCAGTTTGTTTTTTGGCTGGCTGTCTTGTTTGGCTTGCTGTCCATCAACCAGTCTAGCGGGGCTGTAGATTGCCTGCCGGGTAATCAATCACCGTGTCAGAGGATAAAAGATATTTGGGCTAAGGCATACAGGAGTCAACACGGTGTTGTAGTATCATATTCTGCCACTGACATTGGCCCAGTTGGTCAAATTGTGGTGCTGAAAACTAATCAGAGGCCTTGATTTGTCTTACTTTACAAGTAATATGTGTCCATTGGCCTAGCCAAGCCAGTAAGGCAAAGGCCTCTTTCCCTCACATTTGCCTCCTTCTTCTTCTGTTCTTTTCCCATCGCTTTCTACTACTATTACTACTTTTTGCTGCTCCCGTTAGGGGTCTTCACAACGGCTCATCAATTTCCATCTCTTCCTGTCCTCTACATCTTCCTCTGTCACACCAGCCACCTGCATGTCCTCCCTCACCACATCGATAAATCTCCTCTTTTCTTCTTCCCTGGCAGCTCCATATTCAGCATCCTTCTCCCAGTGTACCCAGCATCTCTCCTCCACACATCCAAACCATCTCAATCTCGTCTCTCTTGCTTTGTCTCCAGACCATCCAACCTGAGCTGTCCCTCTAATATACTCATTCCTAATGCTGTTCTTCTTCATCACTCCCAATGAAAATCTTAGCATCTTCAACTCTGCCACCTCCAGCTCCTCCTCCTGTCTTTTCATCAGTGCCACCATCTCCAAACCATACAGCATAGCTGGTCTCACTACCATCTTGTAGACCTTCCCTTTCACTCTTCCTGGTACCCTTCTGTCGCAAATCACTCCACCCTGCCTGCACTCTCTTCTTCACCTCTCATCCGCACTCTGTTATTTTGAACAGCTGACCCCAAGTATTTAAACTCATATGCCTTCATCACCTCTACTCCTTGCATTCTCACCCTTCCGCTGTTCTCCCTTATTCACGCATAGGTATTCCGTCTTGCTCCTACTGACTTTCATTCCTCTTCTCTCCAGTGCATACCTCCCCCTATCCAGGGTCTCCTCAACCTACACCCTACTCTCGCTACAGATCACAGTGTCATCTGCAAACATCATAGTCCATGGACACTCCTGCCTGATCTCGTCCATCAACCTGTCCATCACCATTGCAAACAAGAAAGGACTCAGAGCCTTGATGTAATCCCACCTCCCCCTGAACCCAACTGTCATTCCAACTGCACACCTCACCACTGTCATACCACCCTCTTACATATCCTGCACCACTCCACATACCTCTCTGCCACTCCCGACTTCCTCATACAATATCACACCTCCTCTCTTGGCACCCTGTCATATGCTTTCTCTAACTCCACAAAGACACAATTTAACTCCTTCTGACCTTCTCTATACTTCTCCATCAGCATTCTCAAGCAAATGTCACAATTATGGTGTTCTTTCGTCGCATGAAACTATACTGCCACTCACTAATTGTCACCTCTCCTCTTAACCTATTTTTCACCACACTTACCCATATCTTCATGCTGTGGCTGGTCAACTTTATACCTCAGTAGTTACTACAGTTCTGCATATCACCATTATTCTTGAAAATCGGTACCGGTATGCTTCTGGACCAACCACCTTTCCACTGTTCATCTTCTTCATAGCTGCCCTCACTTCCTC
The DNA here is from genome assembly GCF_029633865.1 of Lampris incognitus. NCBI lineage: Eukaryota > Metazoa > Chordata > Actinopteri > Lampriformes > Lampridae > Lampris > Lampris incognitus. The sequence goes on from NC_079212.1 coordinate 44,558,408, forward strand.
CTTGCTAATCCACCGCACTTCTGATTCACTATCCTCACATCATCCAACCTTCTCTCTCTCATTTTCTTCATTCATCAGCCCGTCAAAGTTCTCCTTCCACCTTCTCAACACACTCTCTTTGCTTGTCAGCACATTTCCATCTCTATCCTTCATCACCCTAACCTGCTGCACATCCTACCCAGCTCGGTCCCTCTGTCTAGCCAGTCGGTAGTCCTTTTCTCCTTCCTTATTGTCTAACCTCTCATACAACTCACCATACATCTTTTCCTTTGCCTTCACCACCTCTCTCTTCGCTTTACGCCACATCTCCTTGTACTCCTGTCTTCTTTCTGCATCTCTGACTATCCCACTTCTTTGCCAACCTCTTTTTCTGTAGTTTCCTGTACTTCCTCATTCCACCACCAAGTCTCATTGTCTCCCTTCCTCTGTCCTGATGACACCCCAAGTACCTTCCTAGCTGTCACTATTTCTGCAGTGCCTGCCCAGCCATCCGGCAACATTTCACTACCACCCAGCGCCTGTCTTATCTCCTTCCTGAACTCCACACTACAGTCTTCCTTCTTCAGCTTCCACCATTTCATCTTTGGTTCTGCCTTCACTCTCTTCCTCTTCTTGGTCTCCAAAGTCGTACTACAGACCACCATCTGATGCTACATTCTCCCCTGTCACCACCTTGTAGTCTCGAATCCCTTTCAAAATTGCACCTCCTACATAAGATATGGTCCACCTGTGTGCACTTTCCTCCACTCTTCTAGTACATCACCCTGTGTTCCTCCCTCTTCTTGAACTGTGTATTCACCACAGTAATTTCCATCCTTTTCACAAAAACCCCCACCACTTGTCCTTCCGCATTCCTCTCCTTGATACCATACTTGCCCATCACCCCTCTCTCCTCCTTGGGTGCACTCGCCACCACTTCATCCAACTCACTCCAGCATTCTTCTTTCTCTTCCATCTCACACTCAACTTGTGGGGCATATGCACTGATAACATTAATCAACACACCTTCAATTTCCAGCTTCATACTCATCACTCTGTCTGACACTCTCTACCTCCAACACACTTTTGACATACGCTTCCTCAGAATTAACCCTACATTTCTCCTCCCATCCACACCATGGTAGGAGAGTTTGAACCCACCTCCGATGCTCCTGGCCCTACTCCCTTTCCACCTGGTCTCTTGCACACACAGTATACCTACCTTCCTTCTCTCCATCATATCAGCCAGCTCTCCTTTTACCAGTTATAGTGCCATTATTCAAAGTTCTGACTCTCACCTCCACACTTCTAACTTTCCTCTTCTCCCACTGCCTCTGAACATGCCTCCCCCCTCGCCTTCTCCTTTGTTCAACAGTAGCATAGTTTCCACTGGCACCCTGCTGGCCAACAGTACTAGTGGCAGTCATTGATAACCCGGGCCTCGACTGATCCAGTATAGAAATCTGATTTATGATCCGCATATTTTATTTGGCAAAGATTTTACGCCGAATACCCTTCCTGGCGCAACCCTCTCCACTTAGCCAGGTATGGGACCAGCACTAAGAATACACTGGCTTGTGCATCCTCAGTGGCTGGGTTATAGTGACAACCCCGAAAGGTTTTTATTTTGTTTTGTTTTTTCAAATGGTTTGATGAGTGACTACTCCAATACTCACATCCCCAAATCACTTACATATTAACCCATGAGTTCAGGTTTCATATAAAGAATTTGCCAATTGATGCCATTTTGGAGGAGCACAGTCAGTTGGAAGTCCTGTTCACCAAAAAACTGCCATACTGGTGAGCTGACCTGTCCTTTTTTATCAACAATTTCCTCACCGTCGACACTCGTTATTTTCTCACTCCACGCTGTTTCTGTTGATATCTCACATGTCATTGGTGAAACCGAACAACACACCTGTTAAATGATTGGCTGTTTCACAGCTGTTTGAATAAAATGAATTTAAGTGCAACTATCGAACATTCTGTCGAACAATTTTCTATCGTTTTATTGCCCAGGCCTATGGTAGGGTTATCTACTGCAGCCATCATACCCAGCTAACTTGTCTGTTTCTCCTCAAGAATATGGAGTGAAACAGCAAGCTCTGTCACCTACAATTAAACGTTCTCACAGGCAGCAAGGCATGCTACGTCAGCGTTGCATTCAGTTCTTAAAAGGTACGCTCTTTATTGTCAGACGAATGACAGTTATAATGTCAGGCACATAAAATATCTGATTTTGCTAAATACTTGTACGGTACTTTTTTTTTTTTTTGCACTGGTGTACTTTTTTAGTAGTGGCATACCTTACATAAGTTTCACTTTCGACTCATGTTTCCATAGAACATTATTCCTAAAAGTTTGGGGATTATCCAGGTCCTTTTTTTTTTTTTGCAAATATGAGACAGACATTTGATGTTTCTCTTGGTCAGCAGTGGTTTCCGCCTTGCTTCTCTCCCATGAATACCATTTTTGCCCATTCCCCTCCTTATTGTGGTATCCTGAACACTGACATCAGCTGAGGCGAGAGAGGCCTATGGCTCTTTGGATGTTCTGGCATGTTTTGTGGCTCCCTGTATGAATTGCCGCTGTGTCTTTGGAGAAGTTTTGGCAGGTCGGCCACTCCTGGGAAGGTTCGCCACTGTTTCTCAAGTGTTCTTCATTTGGAGATAATGGCTCTCACTGTGGTTCGGTGGAGTCCCAGAGTCTTCGAAATGGCTTTGTTCCCCTTCGATGTGTTTCAACAACTTTTTCCTCATATCTTCGGGAGTTTCCTTTGACTGTAGCATCGTGTGCTTGTAAAAACTTTGTGGTGACTACATCACTCACATGATAAGGATCAATATGAGTGAGGTTTAGGTTTCAACATGGCTGGCTGCAATCAGCTGAGTCTAATTAAATGTGGGTAATTGACCAGGGGGGAAAATGTTTGCTGTGTTTTATATAATTGCTATTTGTTGTATAATCTGTGATTTGCAAACTGTAGAAAGAAACGTGGTTAATTGGTTGATTGAGTAACTAGAGCTGAGTTTACACCAAAGGTTTGTGACGAGACAGTTGAAACCTGCGACTACTTGCAAAAGAATGTGGTCTGCAACGTTCTCAAACCTGCCAGTTTGCACCAATGAGACTAGGTGAGATGTATCGTTTCCATAGCAATGAAACGCTGTACTTACATTCCGACTGCCAGCTTTTCAGGCTGTGAATGAGGATAGTGATGGTGAGTTACTTGCTGCACTTGCAGTTCTAGCATTGACGAGGCGGCGAAATCATAAAAAAAACTCCCCCATTTCGACCAGCTGACAGTTTGTAACTGACTCGACGAGCTGTCGTCGCTATGAGCTGATTGGCTGTTGAAACAGGTGACGTGCCTTGTGTTCTAAAACCAGCTGCTGGCGACTTGACAAGCTGAGTCGCAGGCGGCTTTCGGCCGGCTTGAATACAGCTGAGACGGTGTAGTCCACGTTGCTGCAGCCTTTCTCTGCAAGGTTCTAAAACGGTTTCATCTCGCTGTGAATCTCTGGTGTAAACTCGGTTGCCGGTTCGATCCCCAGCTCCTCCAGAGAGCATGTCGAAGTGCCATTGAGCAAGACACTGAAGCCTTAACTGCCCCTGATGAGCAGGTTGGCGCCTTGCACGGCAGCCTCCACCAACAGTGTGTGAATGGGTGAATGTGAGACGTGCACTGTAAAGTGCTTTGAGGGGTCGGTAGACTAGAAAAGCGCTATATAAATGTAGTCCGTTTACCATTTAATCAAAAATGACTAAAAATACATTACGTGTAACTGAATGACAAAACAATCTAATGATCCAGTTAAACCAAAACCTCTAAACTATAAACCTTAAGTAATCTAGTCAAAAATACAAGTTACTTAAGTGTGGAATACATCTGAAGCATTGCATTTGCTAAAGGCACTATACTGTAAGATTGATTTTAATTTTACACTCTAATTGAAAGTAACAGCCAATGCATAATGTTAAAGAATGGAGGGAGCCCATAAATGATTAAGGGTATGCGGTGTTTGTCAAATAACCTTGGGCACTACAGTCAGCGGCAAGAGATATTGTCGTCGTTACACATGGCAAATGAAAATCCATCTTTCTTATATACTGTAAATGAAAAGCAGATGAAGCAGTCTGCTCTCCTTTAACATCCGCTCTTTCCTTCCTTCTCTTTTCTCTTCCCTCTCACTGTATACACTGACGAGCCAAAACTTTATGACCAATCACAGGTGAACCAAATACCGCTGATCATCTCCAAACAAGGACACATATCAAGGTCTAGGTAGATCAGATGGCAAGTGAACAATCAGTTCTGGCAGTCAACGTGTTGGATGCAGGAGAAATGGGCAGGAGTAAAGACCTGAGCAACTTTGACAAGGGCCAAATTGTTATGGCTAGACGACTGAGTCAGAGCATCTCTGAAACAGCAAGGCTTGTGGGGTGCTCCTGGTCAGAAATGGTGGTCCGAGGAGGGACAAACCACAAACCGGCAACAGGGTGTTGGACGTCCAAGGCTCATCGACGCGCAAGGGCAACGAAGGCTATCCCGTCTGCTCTGAACTGACAGAAGGTCTACTGTGGCACAAGTCACAGAAAATTTTAAGGATGGTCACGGGAGGAACGTGTCACAACACACAGTGTATTGCACCCTGCTGCGTATGGGGGCTGCGTAGCTGCAGGCTGTTCAGTGTCCATGATGACCACTGTCCACCATTGAAAGCACCTACAATGGGCAGTGAAGCGTCGGAACTGGACCTTGAAGCAGTGGAAGAAGGTCGCCGGGTCCGGTGAGTCCTGTTTTTTTTTTTTTTTTTTTAAGATCACATGGATGGCCGTGTATGTGTGCACCGTTTACCTGGGGAAGTGAAGGCACCAGGATGCACCCTGGAAAGACGACAAGCTGGAGGAGGTAGCGTGAGCACAGGGCAATGCTCTGCTGGGAAAACCTGGGTCCGGTCATTCATGTGAACGTTGATTTGACACGTGCCACCTACCTAATCGTCGTTGCAGACTAGGTACACCCCTGATGGCAGCAGCCTCTTCAGCAGGATAATGCACCCTGCCACACTGCACACATTGTTCGGCAATGGTTTGAGCAACATGATGAAGTATTCAAGGTATAGCCCTGGCCTTTAAGTTCTCCAGATCTCAATCTGGTTGAGCATCTGTGGGATGTGTTGAACCAACAAGTCCAATCCACGGCCGCTCCACCTCACAACTTGCAGGGCTTAAAGGATCTGCTGCTAATGTTTTGGTGCCAGATACCACATGACCCCTTCAGGGGTGTTGTAGAGCCCATGCCTTGTGTGGCAGGTGGGCACTGTTCTGGCGGCACATGGAGGACCAACAGTATATTGAGCAGGTGGTCATAATGTTTTGGCTCGTGTGGAAATGCAGCACAGCCACTTTTAAATTTCGAGGGCCCAGTGATCTTGCTTTTTAAAAGGCAACAGGTGTGACAGGCCATCGCTTCACGTGAACAACTCAGGAGCAGAATATTAAGATAGAAGTATCGTAATATATCTCTTTATGTATATGTACTTCACTCAGTAGTATGGAAGACTACTATCGCTCTCCTGTGTACCAGAAACCGAGGCTGTAATCTGTTCAGCAGGCAGAATGTTCTACTCCGACAATGAATAGGATAGTGATTGTGTGTGTGTGTGTGTGTGTGTGTGTGTGTGTGTGTGTGTGTTCCACTTAAACACAAAAAGCAACATGCTGACACATGTAAACCGTACTCTAAATGCCCCACATGTCCAACCCGCCGCTTTTTCCAATAACTTCCATCCAGGAGTGGATTGTGTTAGCATGAGCTAAATGTTTCATTCGTAACCGTAGTCACATGTTTGATCCGTAACCGAACAGTGGGGCCGTTGTTGTGGATGTTGTTGATGTTAGATAATGTCTCACCGACAGCATACGTCAGTGCTTTGGGAATCGCCACAATCACTTATCTCAAGTGTATAACAACACTCATGGAGGCAAGATAAGGGCGTGTGGTTTCACCGCATTGTTCTTCTGTTTATGTGTGTAAGTATGTACGTGTGTATTTGTATTGTGTCTAAATGAGCTCTGGAGAGATTGCAGGAGGGGCTCAGATCGACTTGAACTAAGTGGTCCTTGGGGCGAGAATGTTGGCGGGAATGTTGCTGGCTCTTGCATCCAAGTCTCCGCTGAGAGGCTGTGTCTGTCCTGTTTATTTATTTTGTGTGTGTGTGTGTGTGTGTGTGTGATGGATACGAGTCAAGAGTTTAGCTCCAAATGTGATATTCATTTTAAAAAAAAATGAGATAACGTGCTCTTATGAAGTGGTGGATCGTACTGTATAGTGGGTAGCAAAACCTGGTAAGCGTCCAGGTTGCCCGTGGAGGGGATTCTCTTAGCTGCTCCAACCAGTGGGACAGTTTGGATTTTTCAGCAGCAGATTACTTTGAACACAAGGTGTATATTGATTCTTATATTGATTCTTATATTGATTCGTTCATTAACTGTTTCATTATTAAATGCTCATTTAAATATTCACAGGCCTGTCATTTGCAAAAATGTGTTACTTGAAAAATATCTCAGGCTCTCATGAACGACTCTTTCTGTATTTTCATCTTTTTCTAATTATATGATCTGTGTCTAGGCAACTATGCAGGCCACATTGCTGCCTAGACATAAATCAGTAATGAATCATAGCGCAACGAAACAACAGTTGACTTTGTTTAAACTTTACAGGCTGATTTCTATTCTATTTAGATGATTTACCATGTTCAAAATGTGACTTTTGTCTGAGCACCGTGGACAAACTGCCTCATGGGTCCTGCGCCTAATGCATATTAATGTCCAGTGAATTTCTTAAACGGTCATTGTTGGTCGTGTTGGCTAGTAACATTTTTTTTTTTTGCTGCTTTTTCTCCCCAATTGTGTCCGGCCAATTACCCCATTCTTCCGAGCCGTCCCGGTCGCTGCTCCACCCCCTCTGTTGATCCGGGGAGGGCTGCAGACTACCACATGTTTCCTCTGATACGTATGGAGTCGCCAGCCGCTTCTTTTCACCTGACAGTGAGGAGTTTCGCCAGGGGGACGTAGCGCGTGGGAGGATCACACTATTCCCCCCCCCCCGAACAGGCACCCCGACCAGAGGAGGCGCTAGTGCAGCAACCAGGACACATACCCACGTCCGGCTTACCACCCGCAGACATGGCCAATTCTGTCTGTAGGGATGCCCAACCAAGCTGGAGGTAAAACAGGGATTCGAACCAGCGATACCCGTATTGGAAGGCAACGGAATAGACTGCCATGCTACCTGTACGCCCCCAGTAACAAAAATTCTTCACGGATGCTTCATTTAGATAAATTGGGCACAGGTCAGGCGTCAATTTGTTTGCCCCCCAAGCGACTCAGGTGTTTAAAATCACTTGTTTAAGCCAGCCAAGCTAGATCCTCGGTGTTCCTCACTAGAACGGAGGGGCCTCCACCGCTTGGGAGACTTGTATATAGATGGTCTATTTGCCAGTTTCGATCAACTGCGTATGATGGCTTTTAACTTGGGTCGTTCTGATTCTTTTCAGATACCTTCAGCCAGGAAACTCACTCCCCCTCTTCCCTCAGATCCCCCCTCCCAGTAACATAGACTTGTCACTCAAAGCAGGAACCTTGTCCAAAGGTCATGTCTCCTATTTCTACGACCTTTATGCCCAGTGGATGAGTCAGTTGTTAACAAAATTAGAGTTTGCTGGGATAAAGAACTGCAGACCAATTTTTCAGATGAAAAAGGCTCTTGAAGCCATGAACCCCTCTAGCTGTGCTCGGCTCAGCCTCACACAGTTCACAGTTCATATGGACTCCACCAGAGCAAGGCTGAACTCCAAACTTTACCCAGGCAACCTAAAGGAAAACTGTGAAAGATGCTCCCAAGCCCCCTTGTGATTTGACTCATATGTTTTGTTTATGTCCTAAAGTTACCAGCTTCCAGCGTTCATTTGTTAACACGATTTCAGAAATTTTGAAGTTGCGACTTTCCGTCCCCTCACATAGCAATCTTTGGTAGACCCCCAGACGAAATCACTACGGCGGCTATCCGGTCTAATGTTTTTGCCTTTGCCTCTTTAATCATCCGTAGAAAAATCCTTTTTTTGGAAATCCTCTCAGCCACCCTCTATAAAGCCTGGCTAAGGGGACATTTTGTTTCCAGTTAAACTGGAAAAAATAAAGTTTACACTGAGGAGCTCCTCTGACGGGTTTTATTCTCACTGGAACCACTTATTGAACATGTTGATTGCCTTCCTCCTGGCGAGGTGGCGGCGTAGAAGTCGGGCTCGGGCCCACCTGGGATGAAGGAGTACCTTGTAGCCTGCCGACCACATACACGTCCAACTGTTACCCAACCTCATGAAGCCCAAAAACACCGATGCTAGTAAATAGATTATAGCAGCTATTCATTTATTTACCTACTCGCTTTTTTACTTTTTATTTTTATTTTTTAATTATTTAACTGCTTATTTTTATGTATTTATCCATCCATTTATTTATTCATGTATTCTTGTTTCTGTGATTATTTATATTTAAGCTACTGTCATGTGGTTCAGTTCTGTTTTACGGAAGGGTCTGTGGGACGGGTAGCAGTAGATGGAGGGGAGAGGATCCTGGGTAAATTGGATTGGGGATGTTAAACGGTGTCTTTCAATTGTAATGTACATTTTACTCAGTTTTCTGTTTTCCTTGAAAATAATTTTTCCCCCCCCATAATTGTTGGACTTTTTTATGTGGCATGCTGTATTGAAGACTAATTGCTTTCTGTTTGCTCTTCTTTCTTTCTTTCTCCCCCATCTTCCTCCTGTCCAGTCATCCTGACAGATGAGGAAGTGCAGAGGAAGAAGGACATGATCATGAAGCGTAAAGAGGAGGAGGCAGCCAGAGAGGCTCTGAAGCCCCGGTTGAACGAGGAGCAGGCCCAGATCATCTCTTGCCTGGTGGAGGCACACCACAAGACCTATGACGACTCCTACTCCGACTTCTCGCGCTTTAGGGTCGGTTGCTGCTCCTCTTTTTCTTCACATTCGAATTGAGACTAAGGTTCTCACACACTTCACTAGAGCTGTTCAGCTTATTCATACAAACTGAACTTAAAATTAGAATCTGTAACGCAGGGAAGTAGTGACTTCAATGCAATTCTGCCCCCCCACCCTTTTAGTTTGGTTTGTTATGTGGGTTGGATTGGAAATGGGAAGAGATCCTGATGGTCTTCTAGGTGGTGTGAGCTGAGAGGGAAAGAGTTTCTGTTTTGGTGGAGTCACGAAAGCGCCCACAGCAAATGCAACACCAAACTTCGACACAGCGTGAATCAATGAAAAGTAGATGGATAGAGGCGATATGGCACAACAAGCTGCTGTTTTGCCCGAGACACACACAATGTTGGGAATCAAGCTCTGCTTGTAGTTGGCAAAACGATGAACATATGGATGTTAACTGGAACTCCAGCCGAGTCTCTCGATCCCCGACTGACTTTGAGAGGGAGCCGTGCTACTTGTTCCGCCACAAGCTAAATTGTCACTCATGCTGAGCGTTTTTCAACTCGAGCAAGCGACCATTCCCCTTATTTCTTGTTCCTTGGGAGAAACAACAGCTTGTTGCAGCATATTGCCTCTTTCCGCTGACTTTTCATTGATTTGCATGTTGCCCAAGTTTGGCAGGAGTGAGGCCACAAACCCTCTTACCATCAGTTTTGTTGGAGGCCATGCTTTCAAAAGATGGAGAGCTCTAAAATTGGATAAAAGATTCAGCGGTCGTGCCAACATTGCAACATTTTCACTGTGCAGTTTAGTCACTTATGTAATTTCCAGCAAGTGCGCTATTGCAGGTATCTGTAGGTGGTGAACTGGGGATAGGAGGGATGTAGCTACGCCTGCAAAGAAAAACCCACCACACTAGCATGCATCAAAATGCCAAAAATAGCCTAAAGGTCGCCCGTTCCTGACATGACAGATTCTACTTTTAAGACTGTTAATGGCTGTTGTCTACAATAATACTGCTGAGGAAGAGACTGTGCAGCTATGTGTCTGCAAAACTAATCCCGAGAACATCCTCCATGTACGTTTGCAGCCACCAGTGCGAGACGGTCCAGTGACACGCAGCGCCAGCCGTGCAGCCTCCCTTCACTCTCTTTCAGATGCCTCTTCTGACTCGTTTAACCACTCTCCTGGTAACACACACACACACTTGCTCTCTCTCTCTCACTGACACTCTCTCTCTTTCCTTCCGTCACTTCCCTCTCATCTGTCACTCCCCCTCTCCATCCCTCACTTCCCTCTCCATCCCTCTCCTTCCCTCGCTCGCTCCTTCCCTCTCTCTCACTCCATCCCTCACTTCCCTCTCTCGCTCTTTCCCTCTCCTTCCCTCTCCTCCTCACTTCCTTCTCCTTTTTTCTCACTCTCGCCATCCCTCACTGCCCTCTCCTTCCCTTTCTCCCTCTCCTTCCCTCTCTCTTCCTCTCCCTCTCTCAATCCATCCCTCACTTCCCTCTCCTTCCCTCTCTCGCTCTTTCCCTCTCCTTCCCTCTCCCCCTCACTTCCCTCTCCTTTTTTCTCATTGTCGCCATCCCTCACTGCCCTCTCTTTCCCTCTCTCCCTCTCCCTCTTTCTCTCTCTGTCCCTTTCCTTCCCTCTCCCCCTCACTTCCCTCTCCTTTTCTCTCTCTCTCTCTCTCTCTCTCTCTCTCTCTCTCTCTCTCTCTCTCACTGTCTCACACACAGTGGCTTCAGATTCTCCTCAACCCCTGTTGGATATTATTTCTTGTTTTGCTGCAGTGCAATGCAAAGTGAAAATAGTAAATATTTAAATGGTTTGTTTTCTACTTTTTGAGAAGTAATTCTCTATATAATGTTAAAATATAACGAAGTATTTCGAGTAATAGAGTAACACGGTATTTAGAAGTCTTCAGAATTTTATTAAAAATAAATACCTTAAATTTACTTGATGTTCGCTCCCTTTGTAGTAACAGCTTAACATGAAGCCAGGTATGTTTGGTCTTCCTGGTGCATCACACTCGGTATGTTAACAAGCGCCACCTGTGTTGGTGTTGAGTCCTTGAATAATAATAAATAAATAGAAGAAGTGGGATAGTAAGAGAGATGAAGAAAGTAGACAGGAGTACAAGGAGATGCAGCGTAAAGCAAAGAGAGAGGCGGCAAAGGCAAAGGCGTATGGTGAGTTGTATGACAGATTAGACACTAAGGAAGGAGAAAAGGACTTGTACCGATTGGCTAGACAGAGGGACCAAGCTGCAAAGGATGTGCAGCAAGTTAGGGCGATCAAGGATAGAGATGGAAATGTGCTGACAAGCGAGGAGAGTGTGCTAAGAAGGTTGAAGGAATACTTTGAGGGGTTGATGAATGAAGAAAATGAGAGAGAGAGAAGGTTGGATGATGTAGGGATAGTGAATCAGGAAGTTCAGCGGATTAGCAAGGAGGAAGTGAGGGCAGCTATGAAGAGGATGAAGAGTGGAAAGGCAGTTGGTCCTGATGACATACCTGTGGAGGCATGGAGATGTTTAGGAGAGATGGCAGTGGAGTTTTTAACTAGATTGTTTAACAAAATCCTGGAAAGTGAGAGGATGCCTGAGGAGTGGAGAAGAAGCATACTGGTACCGATTTTCAAGAACAAGGGCGATGTGCAGAACTGTAACAACTACAGAGGCATAAAGTTGATCAGCCACAGCATGAAGATTTGGGAAAGAGTAATAGAAGCTAGGTTAAGAGGAGAGGTGATGATCAGCGAGCAGCAGTATGGTTTCATGCCACGAAAGAGCACCACAGATGCGATGTTTACTTTGAGAATGTTGATTGAGAAGTATAGAGAAGGCCAGAAAGAGTTGCATTGTGTCTTTGTAGATTTAGAGAAAGCATATGACAGAGTGCCGAGAGAGGAGGTGTGGTATTGTATGAGGAAGTCAGGAGTTGCAGAGAAGTATGTAGGAGTGGTGCAGGATACGTATGAGGGAAGTGTGACAATGGTGAGGTGTGCGGTTGGAATGACAGATGGGTTCAAGGTGGAGGTGGGATTACATCAAGGATCGGCTCTTAGCCCTTTCTTGTTTGCAATGGTGATGGACAGGTTGACGGACAAGATCAGGCAGGAGTCTCCATGGACGACGATGTTCGTGGATGACATTGTGATATGTAGCGAGAGTAGGGTGCAGGTTGAGGAGAGCCTGGAGAGGTGGAGGTATGCACTGGAGAGAAGAGGAATGAAAGTCAGTAGGAGCAAGACAGAATACCTATGCGTAAATGAGAGAGAGGACAGTGGAATGGTCAGGATGCAGTAGAGAGGTGAAAAAGAGAGTGCAGGCAGGTTGGAGTGGGTGGAGAAGTGTGTCATGAGTGATTTGCGACAGAAGGGTATCAACAAGAGTTAAAGGGAAAGTTTACAAGATGGTTGTGAGACCAGCTATGTTATATGGTTTGGAGACAGTGGCACTGACGAAAAGACAGGAGGTGGAGCTGGAGGTGGCAGAGTTGAAGATGCTAAGATTTTCACTGAGAGTAACGAAGAAGGACAGGATTAGGAACGAGTATATTAGAGGGACAGCTCAGGTTGGACGGTTTAGAGACAAAGCAAGAGAGGCAAGATTGAGATGGCTTGGACATGTGTGGATGCTGAATATGGAGCTGCCAGGGAAGAGAAGAGGAAGACCAAAGAGGAGGTTTATGGATGTGGTGAGGGAAGACATGCAGGTGGCTGGTGTGACAGAGGAAGACGCAGAAGACAGGAAGAAATGGAAACGGATGATCCGCTGTGGCGACCCCTAACGGGAGCAGCCGAAAGTAGTAGTAGTAATATGGTACCTCAGAAATATCTTTCAGTTTTGAAAAACACATTCTTGACTTAAAAAGAAAACTTGTTTAATGACAGTGGTGAATTTCTTGCATTAGTGAAGGGAGAAAAAAAATAGTGTGATTCATTGAAATGTGAAGGTGAGACAGGAACTAGACGTGGCTGAGTACTTTGTGGAGGCGCTGTAAGCGCACGCCGTGACTCAGCCTCTGTGGTCATTGTGGTGTTGCTACATTGTTATTGTTTCCAAATGTGAAGTATTCAGGAATGAAATCCTGTCGAATCATCCACGGTCACAGAGAAACCACAACCTCTTTTATCGCACACCAGGGAAACATACACCACGTCTGGACAAACGGTTTGTCAGGAAACCCAGTTTCCAGGCTCGGGCAAATAAACTCCAGCGACATACGAGTTGGACAACCGTAAACGTTGGGCTTGATTCTTCTCTAGGACCGTGCCGGATTGTTTGTAAATGATAATGGTTGTGAACTGTAATGCTATGTTTTGAGGCTAACCGTGGGAATTGTGATTGGCTCTCGTTTTAGTGGGTGGAGCTTATTTTGGCCTTCTGTAAATCTCCTTTGATTCCTGTCTGACCCGCCTGGCAGGCTTCCCCTCGTGTCAAGCCTGCCAAATATCAGGTGATGCAATCCAACAATTACAGCAGTATCACATGGACTTCTAGAGAGATTAGAAGTCGGGATTCATCGAACCCGGTTCAGGGTATGTGCTCTGATTTCTTGCTGCAAATGTATTTTAGCCATGTACTTGCAGCACATTGAGCTAAATGAATCTACAAATTGGCAAACGTGTGAATTTGTGCAGGGATTCTGCTTTTTTAGGCTTATCCCCCCCCTTTTCTCCCCAATTGTATCCGGCCATTTACCCCGCTCTTCCAAACTGTCCCGGTCACTGCTCCACCCCCCTGTCGATCCAGGGAGGGCTGCAGACTACCACATGCCTCCTCCGATATGTGTGGAGTCGCCAGCCGCTTCTTTTCACCTGACCACGAGGAGTTTCACCAGGGGGGCGTAGCGCATGGGAGGATCACACTATTCCCCCCAGTTCCCCCCCCCCTCAACAGGCACCCCGACCGACCAGAGGAGGCACTACTGCAGCGACCAGGACACATACCCGCATTCGGCTTCCCACCCGCAGACACAGCCAATATGCCTGTAGGGACGCCCGACCAAGCCGGAGGTAACAAGGGGATTCGAACTGGCAATCCCCATGTTGGTAGGCAACGGAATAGACCGCCATACTACCCGGACGCCCCACTCGCTACTCACTTTTCTGATTTGCTCATGGCCTAACCCGGGTCTTAATGTGTTTGAGTGCAAACTAAATAAACAGGATTCTGTGTTTGGTGTGGTCTACAGATGTGGTGCCAAATGCTCAGATAGTTCGAGATGAACTCACAGTTCTTCAGTAAAATATATAAAATACCCTGATTATGGTGGCACTAGATGACAAGAACAAACGAAGACTTCAGAAACGAACAAATGTGCGCTGTATAAGTGATCGTTTCAAGTTTCTCTGTAACACTTGTGTGTTTTTGCTCCAGTAACCCTTTCGTAAGAGCAAAGTACAAACCCGGGCAAGCAGAGAGTGCACCTGATTGTAGAAGCTTGTTGCCCAGAGGGAAAACACATGTATTTTTTATTTGTCTACCCCTGACACCGATACACACACACACACTAAAATGCTGTTTCAATGCCAGTCCAGATTTTTTTTTTCTTTTACCTCCGTTGGCAGGCTGGTTGTGTGCGATCCCGCTGTTCTTCCCTCTGAGCCACGAGTTTCTCCTGTATTTTAATCCAAGCTACTTGACAGATCATTTGAGCAGGGTTTTACAGAGCTCGCCATCCCAGAGTAGAGATGAGCGAAATCATCAGAAAGTCGTATTCATATTGACGTGTTTTGAATCAGATGGTAGCCACTGACAGTTGTATGCAAGCGAGAGGAGGACGCTAATTAGCTGTGTAAAAAAAAAAAAAGAAGAAATATGGGGCCGTCACATAACTCCTGTAGCAGAGTCTTGACAAATGCTTTCTATTATTGGCTCCAGCTGCACCCGCTGACATTGTTTTGCTTTTCGAACTCGTCTATCTGCTTGTGAACTCAGGCACTGTGTCACCTTGGTTGACCCGTCTCCATCCCCCACCCCCCCTTCTTCTTCTTTGGTATTTTCGTTCATGAGAGCTGTCTCTCTCTCCTTTTCCACTCCATCCAGAGTCAGTGGACACCAAGATGAACCTGAGCAACTTGTTGATGATGTATCAGGACGGCGCCGGCAGTCCAGACTCCAGCGAGGAGGACTCCAAGCTCTCCATGCTGCCCCACCTGGCCGACCTGGTCTCCTACAGCATCCAGAAGGTCATCGGTTTCGCCAAGATGATTCCCGGTTTCAGGTGTGTGCAGGAATTGAACCTCAACCATGGAACAAGAGGAACTTTAATACGTTTGTTTCTGAGGAGCCTAAATGAGAAGTTGATTTCTTTCTTTCTTTCTTTTTTTGTTGTTGTTGCTATGTTAGGACTGTTCAGAAATTGTACCTTTATTCATGTTATAATTTACAACTCCCTCCACCCGCCGACATTTTAGCAGCTACTCTGAGGAATTCGTCAAATGGTTAAAAAGTCAGTCATTGTCTAGCACGCACGCACGCACACACACACATACACACACACACACACAATCACAATCAAGTGGCCTTGAAAAGCTCCCACACAAACACAGCATATTAACTTGCTTAACTTGACAAACAGCACAGCCGAGTCTGTGGCCATATAGCATATAAATACATAATTGCACATACATACATGTGCTTTCAGTTATAGTATACGGAGGGAAAATATGCAAAATTCACTCATAAGAAAATATGAAACACATGTATAAATCCCAGATACCCATATAATGAGATTATCTGGAGGAATCTGTGTGAAGCTCATGATCCCCTTAAGTCTACTTCAGACCATCAAAGTGGGGGGGGGAAAAAACATTTGGCATTTGCTTTTTTTGGAGATGCTGTACGGCTGTTCGGTTTCCTGTGTGTCAATGTGGACATGCATGTGTGGCTCTGTGCTAGCGGACGTGCGAGGCGCATGCTTCATCCAGTCAGGGCTGTGGGACCTCGTTGCCACAGAAACCACTGGATGTTTTTATTGTACATGCTGTCCTTGCCTGTCTCACCTGGATCATTCCAGCAACAACAGCACTGATGCAGCTTATCGTCATGAAACACACACCCAGCACACGTGCAGCACGCACACATGCACGCGCACACACACATGCAGCTGGAACGGTAACAGTTTCATGTATGCCAGTTAGTTTGACCAGGTCATCAGGCAGACAGACAGCAGTGATAAAGATTAGTTGCAACAACAGCAGCAACAACCTGGTCAGAAATCCAACCACAGTCTTACACTGCAGTCACACATGTGGTGAGGTCACACAACACACACGCTTTCCAAACAATTTGTGTTCTTTTATAAACAAAATCAGCAAAAGTTTGATGAAATTTTGAACTACCAGGCAAATTATAATTGACAATAATAATAATAATAAATAATAATAAGGTGGCACAGTGGTGCCTTAATGATGATGATGATAATGATAATACTTTGTCTGGATTGACATTATTACTAATTAGCAATGATGTCAGTCAGGCCTCTGGCGTCCTCTTAAGGGTAATGGGACATTATGTAAAACGCATCACTTCCCCTCTGACGCTAACGTTTCCTGCCAGTGTACGTAGCAGTACACCAGCTATTAGCATAGCTGATGGCTAACGTCTCAAGATACGCCGAATGTGTTGCTACATCTCGGGCAACCCGGTTATAACATTAACAACAATTAAAAGTTAATATTTTACCATAAAGAAATGATGACATGGGGCTGTTTCAAAAACAATCTTTGTAAGGTGCTTTAGAGGGAGAGAGACTGACCAACAGGAATTAAAGCAGAAACATGACTCTCAAAAAAGATGAAGGCGATAGAGACCGCTATCATCTTCATCACCTTAATCCTTGTCGCTGTCCAATATAAACAAAATTTTTTACATTTTCCTTTGAATCCCCCCCCCTTTTCCCCCCAATTATACCCGTCCAATTACCCCACCCTTCTGAGCCGTCCCGGTCACTACTCCACCCCCTCTGCCAATCCGGGGAGGGCTGCAGACTACCACATGCCTCCTCCAATACATGTGGAGTCGCCAGCCGCTGCTTTTCACCTGACAGTGAGGAGTTTCGCCAGGGGGACGTAGCGCATGGGAGGATCACACTATTCCCCCCAGTTCCCCCTCGCCCCCGACCGACCAGAGGAGGCGCTAGTGCAGCGACCAGGACACATACCCACATCTGGCTTCCCACCTGCAGACATGGCCAATTGTGTCTGTAGGGACGCCTGACCAAGCCGGAGGTAACACGGGGATTCGAACCCACGATCCCTATGTTGGTAGGCAACAGAATAGACCGCCACGCCACCCGGACACCCATAAAAATAATTTCAAAGGAGGAAAATTAAACAAGTTAAAATAAAAAGACGCATATAAGCAAGTTGATAGAAATTAGCTGCTGCATCAGACTACTAGGGTGGTTGGCTGCAAGGCCTGGGGGGCTGGAGTGATAAACCCCCAGCCACTTCAGGAGTAAGCCTTTATAATGGCTATGAGGCCCAAGCTGTGCAAAGCTGCAAAAGCAGATTTGACCAGTGTTTTTATTAATGCCAGGATGATGTGATTACCAGGTACGAGTTTCATGTTTGTTGTTAAAGATACTTAGCAGTTGAGTGTGTCATCCAACCTCCACTCACAAATGTGTGTGTGTGTCTCTCTCTCTCTCTCTCTCTCTCTCTCTCTCTCTCTCTCTCTCTCTCTCTCTCTCTCTCTCTCTCTCTCTCTCTCTCTCTCTCTCTCTCTCTCTCTCTCTCTCTCTCTCTCTCTCTCTCTCTCTCTCTCTCTCTCTCTCTCTCTCTCATAGAGATCTGACAGCAGAGGACCAGATAGCCTTGTTGAAGTCCAGTGCCATTGAGATCATCATGCTGCGTTCGAACCAGTCTTTCAGTCTGGAGGACATGTCCTGGAGCTGCGGCGGGCCCGACTTCAAATACTGCATCACCGATGTGACCAAGGGTCGGTTTGGGCTTGGCTTTCATAGCTAGTATACTGCCCTAAAAAGGCAAAAGGCGGTAACTTCCAAGAATGTGAAACTGAGAAAAATGGCATTCAAAGTTTTTCCCACTGTGTAGCCAAAACAGCATCCATCCATTATCCAAGCCGCTGATCCCAGTTGGGGTGGCAGATAGTCATGTGTTAACTAAATTATTATTATTAAATGATGCCTGAGCCCAATCCAGCATAGTTTGTAACCTTTTGAGTACTTGTGAGCCTTAAACTGTAGGTACTATATTCTGCCTTTGCATAGATGCCATTTAAACAAGTGGTAATGCAACACAAAAGGCAGTTATGAAATAACTATTTTCAAAAATATCATCTGGTAATGATTTTAATTTTTATTTGTAGACTTGAAAACTCCCATCAAACACAATGCTACAATATTAAAGGAAGATAGTTTTATTCAAGTGCTTGCATGAAAAATGGCTGAAGTGTTTAATTTCAAGTACAATACCTGACACTATATTATTATTACTGTTAACTCACACACACACATACACACACACACACGGAAAATCATGCACATATTGCATGCATGTGTACACATTCACTTACATCCAAACAAAATTCAAAAGTATGATGGATGTTTCTGGTGCAGCTTCACAAACTAACAAGATGCTTGGAAGAAGCCCACCGAGAAAAAAAAGGAAAGAAAATTCCAGAAACTCTTGCAGGTGTTCTGAGAGGAAAAACGTTTTAGTACTTTATAAAATTAAAAAGCATAAATGCATTGTTTCTTCTTTTTATTATGATTAAGTTTTGGCATTTTAGCCTTCATTGACAAGACAGTGAAGGATCACAGGGAACATAGTAGAGGATTAGCATGACAAACACCCAGAGCCAAGTTCGAACCCGGGACTTCACGGTAAAGTACGGGACGATGCGACCTGACCCAGCTGCAGCACTGTGTTGGTTCTTATTACAATAAAATATTTTATTCGCTATACATCTGCAAGAATTGATGGAATCTTTCCTTTTTTTTAATAAAACAAATCCAGAATATTGTTCAAGCTGGACCAGCACCAAGCTGGACCAGGGTAACTTGTCTTGAAGCGCTTCTGCACTAAAGGCAGAATACAGGAAGTGAAGTTACAGTGATTTGCCTTGGATTATATGATGTGTCCCCCCCCTTCTTTTTTTTTCTCCCCAATTGTACTTGACCCCGCTCTTCCAAGCCGTCCCGGTCGCTGCTCCACCCCCTCTGCCGATCCGGGGAGGGCTGCAGACTACCACATGCCTCCTCCGAGACGTGGAGCCGCAGCCGCTTCTTTTCATCTGACAGGCGTTTCACCAGGGGGACGTAGCACGTGGGGAGGATCACGCTATCCCCCCCCCCCCGAACAGGGCGCCCCGACCGACCAGAGGAGGCGCTAGTGCAGCGACCGGGACACATATCCACATCTGGCTTCCCACCCGCAAACACGGCCAATTGTGTCTGTAGGGACGCCCGACCAAGCCGGAGGTAACACAGGGATTTGAACCGGCGATCCCCATGTTGGTAGGCAACGAATAGACTGCCCACGCACCCGGACGCCCCTATGATCACAAATTTTTATTTTCTCCTCAATGCAGCATAATTGTGACAAAATACAAGATACAAGATAAACCTCAACGTGACCAAAAATGACTTGGGCTAAATTAGACGCGTGCAGTGCAGTCGCTGCCCGGGCTCGAGGCGCTGGCCCTCTGTCCACCACGCTTTAAACATGCATGCTTGACTTATTTGGGTGAGGGTACCCACATCGAGTTGTCATGAATATTTACACACATTATGCGTTTGGCAAGGCATTGTCTCTTGCTTCATTAAACTGTGCGATGATGAAGAGTTGAAGTTGAAACCCCCGGGTATCGATCGTAAAACCCGTCTCCGCTCACTCACGCACATTTGGACGTGATGCTCGCTCAATAGTAGACGAAATACCCTTTGTGAACGACCAGGCCTCACTTACCACAACGGTGGATTGTGGTCTCGTACACAATCGCGCCAAACAACGTGCTCATCATGCACAGGCGGGGGAAAGAAAACTTTAAGTTACCATAAGCTGCACATTGCCCTTGTGTTGTTTTTCCCAGCTTGTATAATCTAATCTTTACAAGGACACATAAATGCACACACAAAACACCCACGCCCACACACACACACACGCACACACAAAGATTATTTATTTCCACTGCATACTCCTATGAAGGATTTGCCCTCCAGCCTTCTCATGGCAGTATACACACACCAGACACAGACACACACACACCACACACACACACTGCTTTTTCATTAACACGTCTTGCGCAGAGGAGGGGAGGTGGATTTTGAATAAATCTCTGCCATTGCAACGCAAACACATGTGCCGACACACCCAGACCGTAGCACGCACCGAAAAACGAGTTAACCTTGTTGCCCATCTCTCATTACAAAACATAGATGTGTATTTTCATCAGCACCTCTCTTAAAAAGCTGCATGTTAGGGCGTCCGGGTGGCGTGGCGGTCTGTTCCGTTGCCTACCAGCATGGGGGATTGCTGGTTCGAATCCCCGTGTTACCTCCGGCTTGGTCGGGCGTCCCTACAGACACAGTTGGCCGTGTCTGCGGGTGGGAAGCTGGTATCTCTCCTGGTCGCTGCACTAGCGCCTCCTCTGGTCAGTCGGGGTGCCTGTTCAGGGGGGAGGGGGAACTGGGGGGAATAATGTGATCCTCCCATGCGCTATGTCCCTCCTGTCAGGTGAAAAGCAGCAGCTGGTGACTCCACATGTATCGGAGGAGGCATGTGGTAGTCTGCAGCCCTCCCGGATCAGCAGAGGGGGTGGAGCAGCGACAGGGACGGCTCACGGAAGAGTGGGGTAACTGGCCAAGAACAATTGGGGAGAAAAATGGCAGAAAACACCCCCACCCCCCCCCTAAAAAAAATCTAGTTGGTCAATAGCCCACGGGGGGAAAAAAACAAACGTTTACCATCTTCTCTGCCCCTCTGTAGCTGGCCACACTCTGGACCTTTTGGAGCCCCTGGTGAAGTTCCAGGTCGGCCTAAAAAAGCTGAACCTGCACGAGGAGGAGCATGTGCTGCTCATGGCCATCTGTCTGCTCTCCCCAGGTAAAGTGCGTGTGTCTACACTTCTCTAACTGAATTGGTGCGTTGCTTTAGCCGAGGATAGCCGAGTTCAGGGCTCGTTCTTGTGAGCCGATGAGCCATAAAGTCTTCTCCCTCCATGTGTTGACTCTCTACCCTCCTGATGGCACGAGACGGTCCTCGTCTCATGGTTCTCCTCTTAATGACAGTGGGTTTGTGAGTGTGCAGCAGCATGGTACACTGCTCTTGGCTGACTGTCTCGCTCTCCCCCTTCTAACCCCCATCCGCCGCCCTTTTCCCTCTCTCCACGTCCCCCATTCTCGGTTCTTGTGCGTGTCCTCTAACTCTCCTGGTTCCTCTCAGATCGCCCGGGCATCCAGGACCACGCCAGGATCGAGCAGCTTCAGGATCGCCTGTCGGAGGCGCTGCAGGCCTACATCCGAGTCAACCACCCGGGCGGCCGCCTCCTCTACGCCAAGATGATCCAGAAGCTGGCCGACCTGCGCAGCCTGAACGAGGAGCACTCCAAGCAGTACCGCTCGCTCTCCTTCCAGCCGGAGCACAGCATGCAGCTCACCCCGCTGGTGCTGGAAGTGTTCGGCAGCGAGGTGTCATAGCAGAAACGGAGGGACGGCACCCCACCCCCACCCCACCCCCAGAAACGTCTCACCCACGCAACGACAACAGCAGCAACAAAGGAACTGACCGATCCTCACTGTCCTTCCCAAGTGACCCGACCCCAAGGACCCCCCTCCCCCCCAAAAAATGGTGGAGAGAGCGCTTATCGGATAGATGGATGGTAACCATCTCCTCTGATTTGTTTCTCTTCTGCTCACCAGCCTCCTCTCCCTCCTCTTCCTCTTGACCTAGAAGCACCCGTCACGCAGACATCTGGATATCCCGATTCTGGATGCGACAACTCCCAAATTTTGTTTCTCCTGGATTTCTGCATCATCAGCTTTATTAGTGTACACAGACTTTCAAATGCTCCTGAGAGAAAATGATGGTTTTTACCTCCGTATTCATGGATATTACCCAGATCTCTTCGTTATCATAAACATCTGGAACGCCTGGATATCCAGATTTGCTGCCACTGCATCCTCAACTCCATATCCAGCCTTTACCGTCGCCTTTTTTTTTTTTCTTTGAGACCGCAGACCATTCTCCTCAAGCTCAACCCCACCTTTTTTTCTTTGGATAACTGGATGTGATTTTTCGCTTCACGCTCATTCTCAGCTCATCGCATCACAGGCGATGTCTGGGATGGGAGAGAGAGTCGCTATATAGATACTCACCCCTCATCAAAGCTCATGTAACGCAAAGATAATATGCTTGTGATACTCGCAGTCTCTTGTGACGCCAACGGCGTTGCAGCATATGTTAAATTCCTAGTATTTCACAGTGTGCTGGCAGCAGAGACAGCCAAAAAAAAATGTATAAATCAGCATGGCTGTGTCCACAGAAGGATGGCTGGCGGCACCGCGGCGAGGTCTCAGCCGGCCTGTCGAATATCGGAGAGGAGGAGCGGAGCTTTTGAAGAAGGATGGGAGCGTTTGGGATATAAAAAAAAAAGTGGGTTTGCAGGTAATAGGAAAGGTGGGTGGAAATGTCGGTGGATAGAGGGACCGAGGCGGAGACGAATTTGAGTCGCTAAAGGTTGGAATTTCCTCATGCTCGACAAAAGGGAATTTCACAAAACACGAATGTATGTAGAATTCTATATAAATATAATTGATATTGACATATAAGCTGATATCTATATTTAAGAGTGAAAGATGGCTGTTTCCATGGAAACAAATAGTTCAGAGTGATTTCACTGCATATTGTAGAGGATTCAAAGCCCGCCTACCCACAACTGTGTGCGTAACCCGACTGTGCATATATTTGTGTCCGGTGTCACAGACACACATATACACACATGGACACCTGAGAAGTGTGTGAGGGTTCCTTCTATTGTTTTTATTTTTATTTTTTTCCTTTAAAAGTGTACAGTTTATGAGAATATTGATGGACCACAAGGGGGTTGACGTACAGGATCTGACTGAGGCTTTGTACAGGGAAGTGCTTCAAGTATTGGTTTAGTCATTAATTGGACCTGTAAGTTTGTCGAAACGGAAGACAGACACACACACATACACGCAGACATACGACGATAAACACACACACGGTGCGCACACACGCTCACACAAAGTCCTGTTTCATGGATAATGACTATCCAAAACATTTGGTTGGCTGGTTAGATTGCTGCTAAGACAGTTAGTTAGAGCTAAATAGTTGGACGGAAACCAACTATTTGCAGCTGCCTCAGGGAAAAGTTTTGTCTGATGTTGTGTACTTTGTCTTTATGGTATGTGTGTGCCGTGGCGTAAGCTTACAATCATGAAAGGAGATTGTTTTGTTTTTTTTTTTTTTTTTAAGCTCTAGGCATCACTGGTGATTTGAATCATGCTAAATAACAGTATAAGTAAGCTACAAGTCTTTTTTTAATGATTACTGCAGAGTTTCATTCCAAACTTATCTACTCATGTAAAAATCTGACACTTAAAAGATATATCTTGTATGGTTAAAAAAATTCATTAAGGATGATTGTTAAACTTGACATATATCCGTAAAATAGCTAGGTTTTTGAGGACAGGATCAGCAGTTGTGTCGATGAGGTCGATTTGTAAGGATGTCCATTTCTTGGTCAAAGTTTCTATGCTATAGATGGTAGCTACGTGAATAAGCGATACAGTTTTGGAATGAAACCGTTCAAGTACTCTAAACAGTAGGGCAAAATCACAACTGACGGGGGGGGGGAGTTTTGTATTTATTGAATATGCAACTTCAAGCCTCATCCGCTCTGCCATATTTGTATCATTTTTGACACCGGTCAGGTGTAGATAAACGAGGTTTAGGATGTTAGGATAAACATCATTACATATCACACCCTGTCAACACAAAGCGTACACACCTCCCCCGTTCCCCTCTCAGGCCTAAATCGCCCCTTGTGGCCAAACCTTGTAAATACCACTCACTAAAAAAAGTCTGTACATAGCGATTAAAATAGGCAAAGGAAAAGTCAGCGGTTGACAGCAAAGGTGTTGTGGAAATACAGTACTTTTATGCAAACAGGAGATGGACCCAATTCTTACGTTGTACCCACAGAACTGGAATGGATAGAACGGCTCGATTACTACCCCAAATCAGTAGAAACCGAGTGGACGCGTTCGTCTCGTGTGTTGAAGAAGGCCGCCATAGATCTGATAGTGCGCTCACTGCGGTGGGGACCGGTGCCATATGCGTGAGACCCAGCAGGCTGACGCGTAACCTTTGGCTGAGGCTTCGCTTCGCTGAACATTCCCAGTGGCCGACGTGTCGACGTTGCCCGAGTCTCCCCCCGCGCGGAGGCGCCACACACGAACAGGTCTCACATCTGGGACCGAGGTCCTCCATATTCTAGCAGATGTTTGAATGTAAATGTACCATTACCATGACACCAGGAAGTGTGCTCTCTGTCCATTCTGATTTTATGGATGTACCTTTCTGTGCTCTCTCTCTCTCTCTCTCTCTCTCTCTCTCTCTCTCTCTCTCTCTCTCTCTCTCTCTCTCTCTCTCTCTCTCTCTCTCTCTCTCTCTCTCTGTCTATCTCACACACACACACGGTTAGATGATAAGCTTGGGAAAATATATATCCATATTTTTGTTTCTTATACTAGTGGGGAAAATGTTGTTCTCCGGACTTCTGTCATTTAATTCAAGATTGTAATTGTTTTTATGTGTCTAAGTTTGCTTAATTAGTGCTTAACTTGCCTACCGGGACGTCATTTGGACCCGGGAGAGACGAGCAAAGTGGACTCACGGAGCCCTTCCCAGTGTAAATGGACATTGTACCCTTCCCTTTCTACCTTGTTACCCCCAGTTTGGTTTCACGGTTGTTTTCTTTGTCGTTTTTTTTTCTTCTTCTTCCATGGATTGACAAAAGAGAGCAGTATATGTGCAGTCTTTTTTTTCTTCTTCTTCTGCAACTTGTTTCTGATCCAATAGGAAGTCAGTGCAGCCATCTTGCACCAGGGACTAAAACCTGAAGGGAACTATCGAAGGGGAAATGGCTCATTGACAATGGAAGGGCAGTCCCCCAGGTCTTCAGCGATGAAACAAATGAGACGAACCTGCGGCCGCCACGACAGAAGCCGAGCACCCAGCCCAACCAAGTGCTCATAAGTCCACGTCCAACCAATACGGCCTCAGCTGACTGACACAAACAACAGCCAATGTCCACTGCCACATTCACAGTGTGGGCGTGCCTCCTGATTCACTACCCAACCGGTTGAAACCGCCTCCTGCCGCAGTGGCCAATCACAGCAGGATTACGACTCATAGCTTTAACCCGGCAGCCGGTCACGTTCTGCCGCGGGCGACTGACTCGCGCAAGGGCTGATGGGATTTGGAGTTTGTAGGAACGGCTCGTCACTCAAGACTGAACGGAACGTGGCTCTGCGAGTCGGGGGATGCCTCTCGTACCGTCACACGGTGAAACCCGTTGTTCGAATCTGTACTGACGGTTACGAGAAGAGGTTTAAAAGCTGAACGGGAATCGGGTCAGGTGACCCGGTGTGCAGGGCGAAGTTTGTGTGTGTGTGTGTGGGGGGGGGGGAGTGGCGATGTCTCCTACCAAACCCAGAGTATCGCGCTCTTTCTCGCCGTTCTCTCATCGCAGCTCTTACAAGTCCGGATTCACTAAACTCGCTCGGGTTTCGCTGCCCGCGAGGAAATACGCGAGAAGGGGGCGAGGCCCCCCGCCACGTCACATCAGTGTCAAACATTTTCTAAAGGAGTGCAGAAAGGGGGTGTCGGGGTGGGAGGTGGCGACGGGGTGAAGTCTGACTCCAGCGTTTTCTGGCTACCTTAAACCGGTCAGACGCAGGGCTGAGGTGCTCCTGGTCAGAAAACTGTTATTTTATTTTATTTTATTTTTTATTTTTTTTGGATGAACAGTTTTATGTTTGTGGCCCGGGGGAGAAGACAAAACCAACGGGGGCCGGATGGCCGGTTACACACCAGGTCAGCCGAAACCGCCCACCTCGCCTCAGTTGAACCTCCACACGGTCGCCATCGCTGGGGGGCCGTATCGCCAAAACCTTCACACCCTCCCCCCGGACCAGCTCAGCTCCACCTTGGCAGCCTTCACACCCTCCCCCCCGGAGCAGCTCGGCTCCACCTCGGCAGCCTTCACACCCCCCCCCCCCCCGGACCAGCTCAGCTCCACCTCGGTAGCCTTCACACCCTCCCCCCCGGAGCAGCTCAGCTCCACCTCGGTAGCCTTCACACCCTCCCCCCGGACCAGCTCAGCTCCACCTCAGTAGCCTTACTTACAGCTGGAAAAACACGTGACAGATACCTCAGTGACTTACACAACACGACTATTCACAGCAGCGTAGAAATGAACCAAACATGCTAAAGAAAACAATCACACACACTCAAACAACTACGTTGGTTTACCTGTCCACACACACACACACACACGGACACACACACATCAACAGCTTAGCTCTTTCTTCGGCGACCTCTGCAGTGTTTTTTGACTTTTGTCGTATGGTAAAACGTGTCGCCAGTTGTTGTTATGGTGTAAAGTGTATCCGCTCCTGTTGCCAGTAGACCAGTCGGTGTATAAGTGGATCCCAGTGTCTCTGTATGAACCGTCAACTCCTGTTCCACCTCCTCTTCCTCCGTTTCTGTCCTCCTCCTACCTCTTCTTTCTACCTGTCTGTCTGTCTGAACCAGTATATACCCTCTAACCTTGGTGTCTTTCCTCTCCCTCCCTCCCCTCGCTCTCCCCGTGTGTCTTGTACAGACAGGAACGTGTCGCTGTGCTTGGGCGCCGCGTTATAACCAAAACATACTACCTCTCCCTTCTGCACATATATTTTTGTCTCAGCATGATTGTGTTTGTTATAAAGCATCTGTTTATTTTAACACTAATTTGGATTTTTTTTTAATGTATACGTTTCCTCTTCTTCATTTTTTTATTTTTCTTCTCTTCAAATGCTGGATGATATTTTTTTTCTTTACCTCAACACATCTCGATAGAAAGCCTGCGGATCAAGAAGGAGGCTAGTTTATGTCCATCTGCGAATAAGGGCAGATCGAGCTTTAACCCGGAAGTGTGTCCTCACACTGCGGCGCGCCAACTCGGAAAACTGAAAAGCACGCTTCGTCGTGGGGGACAAGGGACAGTAATTGCCCCTTAATCGCCCCTTAATTGTCCCTTGTCCCGCGCAAGCAAGGGACAAACGATCCCTTTTGCCCTTGATGCAAATTTCAGTTAAGGGACGGTTGTCCCTTAATTGTCTCTTGTCCCACAGGAGCGAGGGACAAACGATTCCCTTTGCCCTTGCTGCAAATTTCAATTAAGGGACGGTTGTCCCTTAATTAACCCTTAATGGTCCCTTAATTGTCTCTTGTCCCACAGGAGCGAGGGACAAACGATCCCTTTTGCCCTTGCTGCAAATTTCAATTAAGGGACGGTTGTCCCTTAATTGTCCCTTAATCGTCCCTTAATTGTCTCTTGTCCCACAGGAGCGAGGGACAAACGATCCCTTTTACCCTTGCTGCAAATTTCAATTAAGGGACGGTTGTCCCTTAATTGTCCCTTAATTGTCTCTTGTCCCACAGCAGCGAGGGACAAACGATCCCCTTTGCCCTTGCTGCCAGCTCCAGGGTGAAAGGTGGGGTGGGTCTTGCAGAATCGGGGACCCCCCTCGGCGCGTGGGTTGCTTCTGAAACTTGGCAGCTTGTAGCTGGTGCACGTGCGGAAACTTGGGGGAGCCTTGTTAAGATGCGTGTGGGTGGTGCTGCCCACCAGAGCAGCCCCCCCCCTCTCTCTCTGGTGTCTGGTCTAGTTGAAAGCGCCGGAAGCGTGTGTCACAGTGGGGGCGCTCCCCCGACCCTCCCTGCACATGTGCGTGTAGACCAGTCCAGCCTAGGCCTCCGAAGAGGAGTGAAGGTTTTGTCACCGACGCGGACTCGGATATAGACTCGGACCATGGGGACTACATTGTCCGCCGTGTAGTGTTTGCAGGTCCGATCTGACAAACTGGCCTTTGGTTGTTTCCCCCATAACGACTCTTGCTTCTTTTTTTGTTGCAACGCACGGCGGAAGTGGTAGGTCATGTCTGGCTATGTTCACATCGCCAGTCGCCGTGGTCACACCCAACTTGCTTTTGTCACGTGGCACCTTCGCCGCTATGGCGACCCTCAGTGAAGTGTTGCTTAGCAACCCCGCATCCGACGGTGCTACCCGTCTGTCCGTAGTTGTTGCTTTTGTGGGATGTCCGCCAAGCGTTGTAACTTAGGGATCCTATTTTAAACGCGTATGATGTCAGTGTCTGCCCCGCAGGGCCCCTCACCCTGCGCCACCGCTACTGCACTGCCCACCCACGGCCAGCAGAGGTCAGTGTGACGCGCAGTGGCCCGATACTGACAACCGCTGCCCTTCTGGTAAAACTCTGCGTCCGCTACTGCTCTCGGTCCGCTTTCCAGAAACCAGGCCTACAGACATGCTGTGAATGACACACCACGCCTTTATCAATCACCTTTTTATATCAACCAAGTGTACTATACCAGTCACGTGCTTGCTGTCTGTCGTTTTTTATTGGTCAGTCATTGTCTGGGTTCAGGATATGGACCGCATTGTGTCATGGTTATAAGGGTGATGGGTACATTAGGAACCTGGATTGGCTTGTGATTGAGGTTGATGAGTTTTCGGTTCACCTGTTATGATGTCCGAATGGCCGGTGGACGACGAGGCAGCGCATGCGGACTGTCAGGGCGGCGCATGCGGACTGTCAGGGCGGCGGAGACTGGCTGAGAATATTCCAGACGAGTCTGCGAATGGTCTCATTCATCCAGCTCATGGTTATCCAAAGGAGTTGAATCAAGTGCAACTGGACTTGGATATTCCAGATGAGACGAAGCGGGACAGTCCAGTGGTTCCTCGCGCTGTGTTGGGGGGGAACAAAACTCGTTTGAAATTGCTCTTTAACCCCCAAATGAAACGTGTACTTGGAAAATAAGACGACACCTACTGGTGTCAGACGACCGGTAGCGCAGCTCTTGAAGGGTGATCGGCCGCCTGCGCCGTTTCTACGCGGAACACACGGCGACGCACTAACCTGACGACATCGCCCTTCATCGCACCTTTGGGTTGACGCAAGAGCAGTCGTGCAGTTTGTGTCGTGGAGGAGGCGTCGTCCCCGTCTCGATCTGGGCAGGGAGGGTGTAGGAGACGAGGTGCGGGTGAAGCGGGGAGGCTCTGCTGTCCGCGGACGAGTTCCAACGGCAGACGCTTGTCGTCGGAAGCGCTCGTGTTGCTCTGATTACATTTCTCTGCTACCTCTTTGATGCGCGCTTGCTTACACACTCACGCACTTACAGCGCATATGCACACACATGCACACACACACACGTACACAAACATGCACACACACATGCACACAGACACACGTGTACACACATGTACACACAGACACACATGTACACAGACATGTACACACATATGTACACAGACAGGTACACAAACATGCACACAGACACACATGTACACAGACATGTACACACACATGCAGACAGACACATGTACGCACACAGACACATGTACACACACAGACACACGTGTACACACACGTGCACACAGACAAACACACATGCACACACACATGCACACACGTACGCAAACGTGCACACAGACAAACATGCACACGCAGACATGTACACAAACACATTCACACAGACACACATGCACAGGCGCGCACATGCACACAGAAAAAAACATGCACACACAAACACATGCACGCACGTGCACACGAACACACATGCATACGTATGTGTGCGTACGTGCACAGCGCGCGCAGTTGTACCGAAAACAAGCAACTCGCACTCTAACCCGAACACGCACACACACACACACACACACACACACAAACAGACATACACACAAAACGCACACTTGTCAGGTGTGCACTTCTCTATCCCTCACCAGCAGTTTTTGCCAATGATGCACTTGTTGTGTTTTTGGGGTTTTGTTGTCTCCTCGTGCTCTGCAAATGTCTACACGTGTTAATGTCACCTTAGCGTTGTTTTCTGTTAACTTAGCAACACCTGCTGCACCAGTCAGGTGGTCAGGAAATAGATTTGAAAGAACCTAAATATGTACATACACACTACGTCTCATGAGTTTTAAAAAAACGCATAAATGCACGTTTCGCTCTGCTCAGTTGTACCTTGGTGTGCCTAGAACCCGGAGCCTTATTTTGGGACAGTATCAGGGTTTTTAAACCAGAAACACAAGAGTTACTCTATCTTTTTATTGCCGATGTAAGACAGTTTCGGTGGATCTCAGTGGGTGTTTTCTCTCTATCTCTCTCTCTCTTTTTTTTCCCATATCCATCTTCATTTGTGCAGCTGAGTAGCAAATCAGTAGAGGAGGCAAAGAAGAAGAAAACAAGGCTTCTGGGAGGCACGTGTCCATCTAGGATGATTGTCTGCTTAACGTCAGTTTGATCAAAACGCCCTCGCCCCCAATCTGAAAAGGGAGAAAAGAATGAGAAGCGGGGGGCGTCCGGGTGGCGTATCGGTCTATTCCGTTGCCTACCAACGTGGGGATCGTCGGTTCGAATCCCTGCGTTATCTCCGGCTTGGTTAGGCGTCCAAACAGACGCAAATGGCCGCCGGATTTGGGTATGTGTCCTAGTCGCTGCACTAGCGCCCCCTCTGGTGGGCCTGGGCACCTATTCGGGGAGGGGGAACTGATCCTCCCATGTGCTACGTGCGGCTGGCGCCTCCACGTGTATGGGAGGAGGAGACATGTGGTAGTCTGCGGCCCTCCCCGGATCAGCAGAGGGGGTGGAGCAGCGACCGGGACGGCTCGGAAGAGGGGGGGTAATTGGCCAAGTACAATTGGGGGAGAAAAGGAGTGAGGAGGGGGGGTATGTAAAATCTGCTTCGATATGTACTTTGATCTAGGATGTCTCATTCTAGCCAGACGGCGGCCTCCCGGAAGCCTCGATAGTTTGTTTTTTTTGTTTGTTTTTTTTACAACGAAAAACAAAACAAACAAAAAAAATGTCAAACTAGTTTTATCACAGCCATGTCCCAAGATAAGTACTTTTATACATGCACACCTCCATGCAAACACAACTCTCCGCAAACCTCAAAGCTCCGATCGGAAACACGTCGTTTCAACATATATGTTGTACCATTGCCATGGCATTGCTGTCATTGATGACGTCATTAATAGCCCTATATAACAAAACGAGTAGTGTTTCTATCTGCCTACCTTAACTAGTGTCTCTCTTCATGTTCAAATCACTGCCTGTTTTTGTGTTGCTGTCTTTTTTTCTTCTTTTTTTTTTTTTGCTCTTTTCTTTGAAGTTGATCCGTTGTACATTGATTACATGCATTGTATGTAGTATAATACTGATAATGTTTTGGGGAAATCACAAATAAAACCGCTGTATATAATTATGCAAAGCATCCCTCGTGTCTGCTGTTGTTTTTCTCCCCCCACCCCCAGATGTTTTGCAGGGCTCCCTGTGGTGTCTCTGTGATGGACACCGTGAAGCTGCACGCTCTTCAGTCCGGCCTACAACTGAGGATTATTTTCATTATTGATTATTTTCATCTATTGGTTATTGTTTCGATTAATCGTGCCCATTACACGTTCCCAGAGCCCAAAGTTGTGTCTTAACAACGTTGACTTAGTCATTAGCCTATATATATAATATCTACTACTACTTTCGGCTGCTCCCGTTAGGGGTCGCCACAGCGGATCATCCGTTTCCATTTCTTATATATAATTTTGACATGAATCAGAGAAAGGCAAGCAGATCTTTTTCACATGTGAAGCTGTAACCAACAAATGTTTGGCATGTTTACTCGACAAGTGTCCAAAACAATGAATTGATTACCACATTTATCATCGGTTGACTGATTAATCGATTGATAAACTAATCGTTTCAGCGCTGGTGCGGATGGGCGGTCAAAATGACGGCCGGTTTTTTAAACTCTATTTTCTGCCAAGACAAATACACAACTGAGATAGTAATGCGTTACATATGTTAGTGTGTCTGTTAGGAAACGACTGACCCCAAAATTAACATCTTAGCAACTATAATACTATTTTTTAGACAGTTTAAACGTCAGAGAGACATGGTCGAACTTGAATAGCAAAATTGAAAAAGTGAAAATATTCCCTGAAAAACAAAACAAATACTGCTAATCTAACAAACACAACAAGGCCTTTAAAACGCGACATGTAACATAAATCAATAAATATTAAAACAGTTCCAAACAACGACCGGAGCTTTAAAAACTGCCGGAACGACCGTGTACGGTCATTTCGACCGCCGCGGTTTATAAACACTGAAAGGTTGTGACGTGTTAACCGTCGGTCCGAGCTCCTTACATGTCCGAACGCTGACCATTCGGAGACGAGGCCCTCCCGTAGAAGTTTGGAGACGACGTGGTTTTGTGACAAACGTCGTAGCCACTCGCTGGGACGTCATCTATCAACCTCTGACGTGTTTGTCCTTATAGAAATAACGTTTATTATTGTGTAAAATCTGTTGACTAGGCGGAGCCAGCTGCGCCTCTCCCACCTCCACCGGTAGAGGGCGGTCACGCCCCGTTGTAGTCCACGTATAATGTTAATGACCCGCTCACCTCCCCTGTTCGTCGCGGTAATGGAGATCAAAATGTTTTGTTTTGTCTTACTCAGCTCCCGTCCAGAGGGGCGAAGTGGACGAGGAGGAGGAGGAGGAGGAAGGGGGGGTCTGCATACTGTCTCGAGCTGTCACAGACTCGACAGTTCGCTCCCCGCTCCCAATATTTCTCCATTCATAAACACGGAGTTGGCCAACCGGGTGTTGACGCCAGGCTCCTTCAGAAGACATGGCTCGCGCTCGCAGCGCTGATACAAGTGCAGCATCGGCTCCAGCTCCTTATCTGCTGGAGGCGTCTGGAAACAGCCGCACGTCTGAAAGCACGTTGGGTATTTACTACCTTTCTGCATGGATCTGCATATGAAGTCTAACTGGATTTGGCTGCTGCGCTCAGGCATAACGCGCGGAGCCTTCCGCCATTAGCGCGTCTGTGTCGTCCCGTCGTGTTTACGCGTGATGCTAATGGACACAGGCGGGCTGTGATTGGCAGGTGGGCTTGGCCTTGACGCAGCTCGGGGCAGCTAAGCACTGTCTGCTCTGCAGTCAAACGAGCCGCTGTGCCGAAGAGGCTAGACACAGGTCCCTGCAGCCCGGCTCGGCACCGCTCGGCTTAGCTTTGGTTCAACCCAGTTTCCTGCACAGCGCCGTGTTTTGTTGTTTGTTTTGTTGTTGTTTTGTTTTTCACAAGGAGATCAGGAGGTCGCCTGCGCACGTTTCAATAGTTGCATAGTCGCATGCACGTGTGCATGTTTTCCCTCTCGTGTGCAAAAGAAAACCGACGCGTTGGGACAACAGACACCCCAGGCCCGTTCCGGACCACTTGGTCCACCGCTGATGTAAGGGTGAAGGCAGCTGTGCACCAGCTTCACTTTTTAAAGGGTGGGGGGGGGAGTGGCCTGTATCACCCTCTCTGAAATGAGAACTGATAAAACGCAGCAGCATTCTGATTACAGATATGGTGGGTCGCGTCCGGGTGGCGTGGCTGTCTATTCCGTGACCTGCCAACACGGGGGTCGCCGGTTCGACTCCCCGTGTTACCTCCGGCTTGGTGGGGCGTCTCTACAGAAACAATAGGCCGTGTCTGCGGGTGGGGAGCCGGGTGTGGGTGTGTGTCCTGGTCACTGCACTAGCGCCTCCTCCGGTCGGTCGGGGTGCCTGTTAAGGAGGGAGGAGGAGGAACTGCGGGGAATAGCGTGATCCTCTCACGCGCTAGTGGTGAAACTCCTCACTGTCAGGTGAAAAGAAGCGGCTGGCGACTCCACGTGTATGGGAGGAGGCATGTGGTAGTCTGCAGCCCTCCCCGGATCAGCAGAGGGGGTGGAGCAGCGACCGGGACGGCTCGGAAGAGTGGGGTAATAGGCCGGGTACAGTGGGGAGAAAAGGCTCCCCTTATCTCTCCTATAACAAAACCATTTTTTTCATCATCCATCAACAGTAGCTGCTTAGTTTTTAGTTTTAGTTTTTTTATTTTGTTTTTTTCCCTAGTAGCTGCTTAGTTTAAGTTTTGCTATTTTGCAAGACTGGCCCAGTCTCAGCTCATTTCCATGCACCCGTGGACAGGGGGCGGCGCACACTGCGCAGCCTGCATTGGGATTGTAGCAAAGCCTTCTGGGACTCGCATCTGGTGCAAGAGCACGCAGATCAAATGTGATGTGACAAGAGGCTGTCTGGCTAATTACGCTGTTTTGAGAACCGGGAGGAAAGGGGGGGAGCAGACGAGTGCGTATATAAATACCATTTTACAAATAATTCTTGACGTTCGTTTTAAGCTAATCGGTTGGGTGTGCCGGACGGGTGGGGTTCGAAACAATGAGGCAATGAGAAACGAGATGAGAGAGGTCAGACCGTTTTTGGAGTCCAACAAGTTTTCATCCACCCATTTCACATGACGTCATTCCAGTGTGCGCGCTCATGCGTCCTGGTCCAGGTTAACACCGGCAACCTGTGTGTGCAGAGGGGGGCGTCTGTTCGGAGCAACCCGGTCTCGCCAATCCGCCTATACGGTTTTACGCACGATATTACGCTCGGCGTGCGACGCTTGCGCCAAAATCCGTTCCACGCGTCACCTGGAACGGACATGACGTCACCAGCGAGGCTCGGTTCCTGACCTGCCGCGGTTAGAAACTCGCTGGAGAAACGTGGGCTATGGAAGGGAAGGTGTGCGATGGGTAGGACACCGGGGGGGAGGGAGGGACGGGGGGGGGGGTAATAGTCAGATCTGAGACGTCCGGAGCTGTGCTTGATTCAAGGCAAGAACATCCTTTCCATCGCGGTGCCGGGGAGCACCGGGAGCTGTGCGGCCTTGTTCATCTTAACGACACCGCCGCCATTCGTGGCGCGGGGGGATTCGCCGGGATGTGGGGTGGAGGGGGAGGGGGGGGTAGCGCCGAGTCTGCTTGAGTCCCTGCGGTTTCCATCACTTCTTCTAGCGTAACGACTCCTCTCCCCCGACCGCTAACCACATGCTAATCAGTCACACATCAATGTGTTGATTGAGTATTATCACCCTGGCTCGCGGGGCGTGATGTGGGGGGGGGGGACATGACCGAAGCCTAAACAGGCGGTTTGAAGTGTGTCTACAATCACATTCCTGCCTAATTACTGTAGCGGCACTTTTGGGAAACGGCTCGGAGGCGCAGATGCCGGAAGCAAAATACGCGCGTGCACGCACGCACGCGCACACACACTAACTACTAGCGCACATGCGCGCGCACCCACACATAATTGTGCCTATTTGTGAGGACCCCTCATTGACAGCATCCATACCCAGCCCTTAACCCTAAACTACCCTTCACCCTTACCCTGACTTTAACCTAATCCTGACCCCCCCCCTCCTTTCTCCCCAATTGTACTCGGCCAATTACCCCACTCTTCTGAGCCATCCCTGTCGCTGCTCCACCCCCTCCGCCAATCCGGGGAGGGCTGCAGACTACCACGTGCCTCCTCCCATACATGTGGAGTCACCAGCCGCTTCTTTTCACCTGACAGTGAGGAGTTTCACAAGGGAGACGTAGCGCGTGGGAGGATCACGCCAGTTCCTCCCCCTCCCCCCTGAACAGGCGCCCCGACCGAGCAGAGGAGGCGCTAGTGCAGCGACCCAGGACACATACCCACATCCGGCTCCCCACCCGCAGACACGGCCAGTTGTGTCTGTAGGGACGCCCGACCAAGCCGGAGCCAACACGGGGAATCGAACCGGCGATCCCCGTGTTGGTAGGCAACGGAATAGACCGCCACGCCACCCGGACGCCCCCTAATCCTAATTCTAACCCGAACCGTAAACCCAAATCCTGACCCTAAAATAGACCCTTAAAGAGGTGAGGACTGGCCAAAATGTCCTCACTGATGGTTAAAAACTCAAACTGGTCCTCACAAAGACAGAAGTACGAGCGCGCGCGCGCGCGCACAGTGTCTCACATGCAGACCTACACATGCTGGTGAAATGTTATTGATTCATCCCTCGTTTTCCCTCGGTCATATTCAGGCCGACTCACAGAGACATGCTCGCATTGTCTTTCCTGGAAGTTTGTGAAGTAACGGCTGAATCATCCTGCTGCGAGAAGACGCGGCAGACAAACGCTGAATGTATTTCCTGTCTCATCCCAAACAGCTCCCCGAAACAGACCCCTCTGAAACTACTAACCACACGCATGCACCAAGTCTCAGCCACCTCTGAGTCTGCCGTAGTTGAAGGGCCTCTTGAGGAGTGTTTTATGAATAGGACGGTTTCTTCTTCAGCCAAGTCTCCGCCAGTGCGCAGCTGTTAGAGCCAACAAATAGGAGAGAGTCAAGCCCCCGGTATTTGTTTTTACATTTATCTGCCCGGCAGTTCAGGTTGCCTGCCATGTTTACACGTGAAATTTAATATAACGTCTTTTCCCAGGCCGGGGGGACTGATCACCTCGGCTGTTTGTCAGCACCGCCCTGCTCCATGCTTATACACACACGCGCGCGCGCGCACACACACACGCACACATCCATCCAGTACTGGGAGCTTTCCAGTATAAATCCAGTGGCGGCTGATGCTAAAAAAAATGGGGGGGGAGCGCAATTTACCTTGGCGCAGCACACCTGACAGCTGTTTTAATGTCCACACAGTCACAGTTATTAAGAAGGACAATGTAACCTATAGATTTTGTCAGGGTTCGTAGACGGTGGATGATTGACAGTCGAGACGAGGCGTCGTGGTGGGCGTGAACATGATTGACAACCACGAGAATTGTCCGATCACATTAGATCAAAAAAATGTTAAAACAATCCAAATTCGCTGCCAATAAAAGTGGGAGTGTCTGGGGCGCACTTGAAAATCTGAAGAAACCAATCAGACAGCAGCCTCGGGTCACCTGCCCGCCAAAAGTTCGAGTGCTTACATAAGGTATCGTTTGGCCGGCGTCCCTCACCCAGGAAGTATATGTATTCAGACAGGAAGAATATGTATTCAGGCAGAAATCAACCAAATACCATTTGGAACCAATATTTAATGGCTGCTGACAGGCGCTCACAGACTGAAAAAACACGTTCATTTCATAAATATTTGCATTATACAACTAAATTATATTTAACATGTTTAACGTAGATTTTCATCTCTTGATATTTGAGGGGGGCGGCGCCCCGGCGCCCTGTACTGGCCAGCCGCCACCGAGACTTGATGATGGAGGGAATAACGCCATGGAAGCTCCAGTTCAGGAGATTCCAACGGCTCCGTGTTATTTTTCCGTCACAAGTGTACTTCATCAAACTCAGCCTACTTCTCTGACACTTATTGGCGTTGCTGCCTCCTGACTAGATCCTTGGTCGTGTTGTATTAACTCCCACGTGTAGGTCGCTTTTGGATCAAAGCGCCGGCTAATGAAATTGTAACATTGTAACTCTTCCTCCGCCCTCGTGACTTGTGTTGCTTGTCTGGCAGGGCTTCACAAAGTGTGACGGTGAGATCTTCTGTATGCCGGTGTACTTACCAAAGATTCACTGGCCCCGTTACGTAACGAGTAGCTGTAACTGCTGATAAATAAGTAAGCAAACGGCTGCTTAGAAGCTCCTCCAACACGCTTGCTGATATTATCAGACGGTCTTGATGCATGCTCAATAATCCCGGTGCAGAAATCCCAGAAAGGTTGGGTCAGTTCTTCTGGACACAAGGTCTTGTTTGTCCCACTAAACCGTGCGAGCTACTCCAACTTTTCTGGGATTACCAAACGGCTTAAAGATATCAGTAAGGCTTGTGATGTTGTATCTTGTGTCTTTTTAGAGCTGAACTTCTCATTATCCTCACTGTAATGCTGGTATGTCTCCTTGCCTTGTAACGCTGTTATCAACAGTTATCAACGAATTGTGCAACGGTTACTACTGTTGTAACGACCACGGATGACTGGACTCGCTTGCCGGTTGGCTGACGGGTCGGACCTTTTAGTCGACTGGCTGACGTAGTCGCCCGCACCGGGCGACCCGGGGTTGCGTCCCGGCTGCGGCGGTTCCCGGCTGCCCCATGAATTTGTTACAATACGTTAAGCCTCTGCTAATCTTGCCAAGTGCGTTGTAAGCGCTTATGAGTGCCCTATTACTCTTTATCAACATCTGTTTATAACTACTCGTTACGTTTATAGTACAGGATTTATACGTTGGTGTTGCACTTT
Source organism: Lampris incognitus (assembly GCF_029633865.1). Taxonomy (NCBI): domain Eukaryota; kingdom Metazoa; phylum Chordata; class Actinopteri; order Lampriformes; family Lampridae; genus Lampris; species Lampris incognitus. Next base: position 44,596,778 of record NC_079212.1, read on the forward strand.
ATGGCGCTATAACATCTCGTTTCCATGCTGGACGTCCACCGTGTCCCTTCATTGGAAGGAAACATCCACCATCACACCGGTGTCCACTAAACCCTGCTCCTACCACTCACTCACTCACTCACTCACTCACTCACTCACTCACTCACTCACTCACTCACTCACTCACTCACTCACTCACTCACTCACTCACTCACTCACCCACTCACTCACTCACTCACTCACTCACTCACTCACTCACTCACTCACTCACCCACTCTCACCTCACTGATAATGAATAATAATGGAGTGCCTCGAAAAAAAAAACAAAGTTCCATCCTGGCAGCTGCTGGATGCCCTCAGATCTTCTTCCTAAAAGACTACAGGGAACAGAGAACAGAGGATGGCGTGGCACGTTTCCATCCTACAACACCAACAGCGGTGAGACATGTTGCTTCACACTTCTTCAGTTCACCTATTAACTCGGCGTCAAAGCAGTTTCTGTTGCCTCCCCTCTTTCTGCTACAGCTCCACAAAAGCATAACTCAACCCTTACCACTGTGCTGGCCAGGGTCGTCGCGGGGGGTGGGGTGGGGGGGTAAGGCCCTGCGCATTGCTATGCATTTACACGAATCACCGTCACACGGTCTGTATTATTCTAGTTCTACTGCGCACATAATCTCGGCGCAATACATTTTTAACAAGTAGAACAATACAGCATCATCATGCACATCGTCTCACTCAGCTAGGATTTTTTGTTATTATAGTCTTACAAAGAAAGAAATACACTGTAAAACTATTGGCTTTAATGGCAATAATGGATTGTATTTATATAGCGCTTTATCTAGACACCCAGGCAGGCACGTAGCCAGGTAGGTGGTTTTCGTGTCTGAACCCCCCCCCGAAACCCCACGGCCCGTCTGAAATGGCACCAATAATTATTTAGTTATCGTTTTGATTATTTGTCACCGCCCCTCTAGCCTACTCATACACTGCATCTATCGTGACTGACAGGTGTTAAACCTGTCAGTTAATTTGTTTCCAAACATAATGTATCTTATTGGTCTGTTTCGTAAAACAAATAAAATCACACGCTTTTGATTGGCTCAGGGGTCTGACGAGTCAGCTAAGCAACCTGCCACTGGTTATGCTAGCTAAATGGTCGATCTATAGTTTGCTTTTCAAAAGCAATGGAGCCGCCGAAAGCTACCTGTAAATCAGGCAAAAGCAGTAAAGTTAATATTCGTAAAATCAGTGATTTTTTTGTTTCAACGTGTCCCCACTCAAAAAAGAAAAACAAGAACATTACAGATGATCTGGTCACTAACGTTACCGATTTCCCGGAGCAAGTGTTAGCAGACCCACTGCCCTCCTCCTCGGAAACGGAGCCAGAGTCAGCAGACCCGCCCGCCGTCCTCTACCTCGGAAACGTTTTCACACGACTTTGTGGATTATATTGGTGGGAAACTATCAGACGAACAGAGAAGAGAAATATACTCACTGGACTGGACGGCCAATATCGGACAAACATTCCCTACAAAACTAGGAGGTAAACTACGTTTCCAACGTCATGGGATTGACCAGTTTAGCTGGCTAGTATACTCAACAAGGTGCGACGGTTGTTTTTGTAAGCACTGTGTTGCGTTTGCAGTCGAGCATGTGGGCAAGGGAGGGCACAGAAAAGCTGGCAAGCTAATTAATGTCCACTTCTCAGACTGGAAACATGCTTTAGAGACGTTCAAAGACCACGCACAAAAGGCATATCACAAGGATGCATGTTTGAAAGCGGACAATTTCCAAATGGTTCTCAACAATAAAATGGATGCAATTTCACTGAGGCTCGATTCTGAGAGAAAAAAGCGAGTCCAAGAAAGCAGAGAAAAACTCAGCATCATTGCAACGTTGATTTTTTGCGGTCGCCAAGAACTCGCCCTGAGAGGTGATATTGATTCAGGACCAGTGACATTGAATGAGCCAACTCACAATGACGGAAATTTCAGGGCTTTACTCAGGTTTAGGGCCACATCTGGCGACACAGTACTGTTACAACACTTGAGTAAATGTGCAGCAAACGCGAGCTACTGCAGTCCTGATGTACAAAATGAAATAATCAGCATAATTGGAGATGTGATAACAAACAAACTGGTGCAGAAAGTAAACGCCGCGCAGTGTTTCGCTGTGTTGGCAGATGAAATGAAAGATGTTTCAGGGCGGGAGCAGCTTTCTGTCTGTGTCAGATACGTGAACCAGCATGACAGCCAATATAGCATCAGAGAGGATTTTTTTGTCCTTTGTTGATATCGAGAAGTTAACCGGGGAGGCAATCGGCAATTCAATCGAAAGTCAGTTGACAAATGCAGGCGTTGATTTACAGTTTTTACGTGGCCAGGGATACGACGGCGCATCTGCCATGAGTGTCCGTTTAAATGGTGCCCAAGCTAAAATCAAAGAGAAGCACAAGCAAGCAGTTTATGTGCACTGTGCCAGCCACAGTTTGAATTTGGTCCTAAACAAGTGCTGCACTGTACAAATGGTGCGAAATTGCTTTGGAATTGTCTCGGAAATCTGCACTTTTCCCCATGATTGGGCTTTGCGGTCTGCCAGTCTGCGACACGAGACGGAGCGTCTTTTACCCGACTGCAAGAAAACGCGACTGACGAAGTTGTGTGAAACGAGATGGGTCGAACGCCACGACGCAATATTTACATTCAACGAGCTTTTAGACCCTGTGCGATCCAGCCTGCAGAAAATCAGTGAAACCTTCACAGGAGACACATCTGTCAAAGCCACTCAGCTCTTTAATTCAATTGACAATGCAGAATTCATGCTGTCCATGAATGTGAGTGAGAAGATGCTTGCAAAAACCTACCACCTGTCCACCTTCCTTCAGAAGGAAAATTGTGACTTGGAGAGTTGCGTTTCAGCTGCTGATGCTGTTATTAAGCAGGTAGATGAGATGAGGGCTAACTCTGAGATGGAGTTCAGGCAGATTTTCCAAAAGACCTCTTCCCAAGCAGCCAAGTATGGGGTTGCATTTCGACCACGAAGAGGCATGGACTGCAATGAGGATCCATTGAAGGCCTGTGAAAATCACTACCGGCAAAAGCTTTTCATAGTCATGCTTGACTTTTATTCATCACAGATGAAGGAACGCTTCAGCAAACACAGAAATGTGATCTCCAACCTCTGCTCCTTACTGCCATCTAAGGTCAGCATGCTGAACGACAGCTCAGCTCAAGCGCTCTCCAACCTGTATCCTGATGAAGTGTCACCGCATCTGGAAGTTGTAAAGTCAGAAATTGACACCTGGCGGGATAAATGGAAAGATGCAACTTATGTTCCACAAAATGCCATTGAGGCATTAAATGCCTGTAACAGTGAGTTGTTTCCAAGCATCTTCAAGCTTCTCCGCGTTTTGACCACGCTTCCTGTCACCAGTGCCCATGTCGAGAGAAGTTTTTCCCGTCTGGGAAGGATCAAGGACAAAATGCGCAGTACAATGACAGAAAGACGGCTTCATGGACTGACATTGCTCTCGGAGCACAGAGACATTGTGGTGACGCCGGAAGAGGTACTGGACATCTTTTGCAGACAAAAAAGACGATTGGACCTGCTTTTATAAGGTAAGACCCACTTTTATTTATCAATGCATTGATGATTATCTATGGGCCATTAATACGTTGACATTTACCGTACGGTTGGGTATTAGGCTATAGTATACAGTGTGGGAATTTTATTTACCGGTAGCTTTCGGCAGTGTTGCCCGACCCCCCCCCCCCCAAAATATGTTTCTGGCTACGGGCCTGCACCCAGGGACGTCAGAGGATGCCTGAGGAGTGGAGAAGAAGCATACTGATACCGATTTTCAAAAGGGCGCTGTGCAGAACTGTAGCAACTACACAGGTATAAAGTTGATCAGCCACAGCATGAAGATATGGGAAAGAGTAATAGAAGCCAGGTTAAGAGGAGAGGTGACGATCAGCGAGCAGCAGTATGGTTTCATGCCATGAAAGAGCACCACAGATGCGATGTTTGCTTTGAGAGTTTTCATGGAGAAGTATAGAGGAGGTTAGAAGGAGTTACATTGTGTCTTTGTGGATTTAGAGAAAGCATATGTCAGGGTGCCAAGAGAGGAGGTGTGGTATTATGTGAGGAAGTCGAGGGTTGCAGAGAAGTATATAGGAGTGGTGCAGGATATGAGGGAAGTGTGACAGTGGTGAGGTGTGCAGTTGGAATGACAGATGGATTCAAGGTGGAGGTGGGATTACATCAAGACTTTGAGCCCTTTCTTGTTTGCAATGGTGATGGACAGGTTGACGGACGAGATCAGGGAGGAGTCTCCGTGGACTATGATGTTTGCGGATGACATTGTGATCTATAGCGAGAGTGTGGGTTGAAGAGGCCCTGGAGAGGTGGAGGTATGTACTGGAGAGAGGATGAATGAAAGTCAGTAGGAGCAAGATGGAATACATATACGTGAACGAGAGGGAGGACAGGGGAATGGTGAGGATGCAAGGAGTAGAGGTGATGAAGGTGGATGAGTTTAAATGCTTGGGGCCAACTGTCCAAAGTAACGGGGAGTACAGAAGAGAGGTGAAGAAGAGAGTGCAGACAGGATGGACTGAGTGGAGAACAGTGTCGGGAGTGATTTGCGACACAAGGGTACCAGCAAGAGTTAAAGGGAAGGTTTACAAGATGGTAGTGAGAGCAGCTATGTTATATGGTTTGGAGACAGTGGCACTGATGAAAAGACAGGAGGTGGAGCTGGAGGTGGCAGAGTTGAAGATGATAAGATTTTCATTGGGAGTGATGAAGAAGGACAGGATTAGGAACGAGTATATTAGAGGGACCGCTCAGGTTGGACGGTTTGGAAACAAAGCAAGAGAGGCAAGACTGAGATGGTTTGGACATGTGTGGAGGAGAGATGCTGGGTATATTGGGAGAAGGATGTTGAATATGGAGCTGCCAGGGAAGAGGAAAAGAGAAAGTAGTCCATGGGCCAGACGATATTTCGGTACACTCAAGGTGGCAAAACTTACTTATAATTTTTGAAAGGATCCATGTCTGTAGATGATATTTTGGTATGATAACAATTCCTGAGTAGCAGCTGTATCACAGTTATCAGCTCATGAAGTTAACCACCCGCTAAACTAAATTGCATTTTAGAAGCTGGTGCATATCCTGGTTTAGCCTCATGGTCAGGACATTTTTCAATGTTCTATAATATTGTCTTTGGTATCATTTTAAAGGGGACCTTCTTAGCTTTCATTCAAGCCCTGTTGTGGATATTTCTCACAAATATAGAGGTCACTTGAGCTCTTCAACCCGTCAATAACACACATCTTTCTGCAATGTTCGCCTAAACTATATACTTTCTTTTAGCCCTTTGGCATCTAGGAATATCAGGGACACAAAACACAAAAACTGGAATACTCACAGGGCTGTTAAGATTCAGGAAATGTATAATATACCCATACTATTTCATTGTGTGAGGTGATTGTGAGCCTTAAATGAGAACTAGACCAAAGCCAGTTAGGTCACAAACTGGTCTCTATACATTTGTTTAAATACACAATCAAAACACACGATAAAAAGGAATACCATAGTGAGGTAATGAACTATTTTAATATTTTAAACAACATTGACATTTACATATACTTAGTCAATGATACATGTAATCCCATATCATTAGTGGGTATATGTAATGGTAATGGGTAGGGTAATGGGTATATGTGAATATGGTTACATTATTGTTATCAAGCTCTGGGTAACCAAGTCCAGAATCAACATCCTGTGCATCAATAGACTACTACCACAGTAATACCATCAGAATCATCACACTGTCATTCATCAAACTGCTCGTTTCTCTCATCATCTGACTCCCCAAGTTCAAAGTCCAGTTCTGGACCATCCTGCTGTTTTTGGTTACTGCAGGTCTGTAACCTGCACATGTCTGTGCATGGAAGTCCATTTGACAGGCACATGCAGCTTGGCATTTTGCATGAATGCACACACTTGCATGTTAGCATTTCCAAGACCACATCTGGTGCAGGTGGGGAGCGCATCCAGTAAATGGCCAGCTTGCCTTCATCGTCTGTCCATCCATACTCAGTAGGGCTTGGCACCACAGGGTTAGCCTGCAGACAGCACTTCCATATTGCTGCCTGATAGTTGGCTCGTTGAACATGCATAAAGAGACAGTCTCTACATGGTGGCAGCTGGTTGGACTCAACCTCTCCCCTTTTGGTGCAGAAGAGCTGGTAACGCAGTTTGTTCACCTCAGCAGTGCTGCTATTAGCAACATACATCCGACAGGTGAACTGCTCAATTTTCTGGAACAGCTCATCACTCACATTCCATGTCTGTCCCAGTTGACTAAAAGTCTCTTGGCAGGAAGTGTGCTTTCTCACTATCTTCAGGGCATTCAGCTTCCCTCGACCAGCGAATGCACTGACAGTGTCGCAGCCTGTGAAGGCATGTAAGCCAATTAGGCTGTCACAGATGCTGTCTCCAAGTGAACTTGCCAGTTTGGTGATGTCGACAAACCGTGTGCGGTTCTGAGTCCCACACTTCTGGTAGATGGGACAGGTGATGTCCTTCTGGAAGCCAAGACAAAGCACCATGACATCAGTGTCCTCAGCTGTGAAGATAACTGACTTTGAGCCCGCATTTGCTGCATGCAATGCATGCAGGAGCAGACGGGTGTCAGCTTCCTCATGTGTGGAGTGCAGTTCTGCTGCTTCCTCACACCCATCTTCTGTCAACTTGTAGCAGGTTTCCTCACAGGTCATGTACAACACCTTGCCATGCAGCATAGCTCTGTATCGTGGGAGTTTCCACTCTTCCACCAGAAACTTGATGAGACTGGTCTTGTTGGAGGAACTGCACAGAAATTTTCTCCACTGCTGGACGTGGTGTCCCCCTGCAAGATTCTTGTACTGGAGAGTGATGTCTCCACCCCGGTTCAGTCGTTCAGCATCTTTGATCGAAGTCTGGTGATAGACATCAAAAACAACATCAATCCTCCCACTCTGTGCTCCCTCATGGAGGACCTGGGTCAAGGCTGACTCTGCCACCTGTGCAAAGGTTTTGTTGTTGCCATTCATTTTTTGGACCAGGCTCATCCCATCAATGATGGAAGTAGATGGGATTGGGATGTCTTCTGCAGGAGATACATTCTTTTCAAGCTCTCTGGCAAGTGCAGCCTTGTTTGTTTTTCGTAAGGACCCATCAGCATTTGCCAGTGCCCATGGTAGTGGGCCCAATGGGTAGGCAAGGACATCCTTCAGATTCACCTTCCTGCTTTCAGCCACCAGGATCATGTGACTGAAAAGGTTTCTATCTGCCTTCAGAACCACATCCTATGCTTTCTTTCCATGAGCTTGTTTTGTGCTGACATTGGAGAATGTTTTCAGACTTTGCTTGGTCATCTTGTCGTGGAATTTCACAGGTGGTGGGTCTGCATCTAACCTTGTTTGCTGGAATGCTTGGTAGGCCTCTTCTCCTTTCTCAAGAGCTCTCAAGAGATCTATGGTCACATCAGGTGGAGCCATGTTGCCAGTGGAGAGGCTAACCAAATCAATCTCATCAGGGGACATAGGATTGAGCCAGTTATTCTCCATAAGGTCCATGAGAGACTGGACATCTGCTTCATCTCTCTTGATCCTTGGACTCTGTAGATCTGGATGAGACCATTTGCACCTGCCTTGACCTGTCAGGTCTCTCAGCTGTCTGAGGTACATGCTTCTATACTCAGCTGTGAGATAATATTTGGTCACAGCTCCTGGCTTCAAGCTGAATCCCTTTGTCCCTCCAGCTGTTTGGGTGTCTTTGTTCACCGTTTCTTCTATAGCTTGGTCAACAGGGATTCGGCCAAAGGGATTGGTGGAGCCCAGTTGGACTGAGAAGCCTCCTTCCATGAATTCTGTGTACACATCTGGGTGTGTGATGGGCAGCTCAGACATCTGGGCGTAGTAGTAGGGGAGGTAGCGTGCACAATTCATCCTGTCATAAGCAAAGCACCATGGGATCATTGCTCGAATGCTAGCCAAGTGTAGCATCCAGTCTCCCTCTCTGGATGCTCGGATGAGCCCCAACAAGATTTCAACCATGTCCAAATAGGACATCCAGAAGTTCGAGAGGCTGCCGTTTCCACCTCTAAGGAACTCACGGTAGACTTCAAATAGATCCATGATGCGTGTACAAGAGCTGTCCTCGAGGACCTCCTTCAAAGCATGTTGTGAGACTTCTTTCCCAAGGCTGTCAATGGTCTTCAGTGTCTCATTCAGGTGAACCATGTCATTCCTGTGAGTTTCTTCCAACCAAGACAGGAAACCATTCAAGGTCAGTCGCATGAGAGCCTCATACAGGAGTTTGTGTAGTCGCACTGCCCTGTTGTACTTGCGGCCATCCATAACACCAGCAATTGAGCCTTCTGCAATCATGCCAGACTCAGTGCAGAGGTCTTTGAGTCCAGCATCTTGGAAACGCTTTCCTATTATTGCCAGCAGTGTGCAGATGGTGTGGAATACCCCAAGCCTAACGATGATATCATGGAACTTGTCATGGTGTTTCCATGTGATCTCGACAGCCTTCGCATACAGGGCTTGGTCAAAGACACAGACAATCTTCCTCAGGCCTAAGCACTGCATGATGCTCAGTGACTGGTTAAGCACCTCGTTGACAGTAGACATTTGTGTCGCTGGAGCATTGATGGTAGGCAGATAGCCTATATTGTCGGGGATGACCGTCATCTCTCCTCGAGTCAGGATGTTGAAGCCTGTCCAGCTGCTGACTGACTGTTCTTCTTGTTGTGACATGCGTGCTAGGACCCAAAGAAGGTTTTTCTCTCTGGCAAGCTTAGTATTGGCTGCAGTATCGGCATCTGACTTTTTGCTTTGTGGTGGCCCTACCCGTTGTCCAGCATTGTAAGTTGGTAACATTGGTGGGGGTCCATCAATGCTTCTCTTCTTTGTTTTGGGAACAGTGGGCATGGGTTGGACAGGAAGTGGGTTGACTGGCTTTGCTTGCACAGCAATCCCATTGACTCTGTGAGATGTTCCCTCACCACTGACAGTTTCTTCAAGACGGTCGATATTGTCCCAGGCTAAAGTTGTGAATATGCCAGGATGGATGTTAGCTGGAAGAGCAATGCCACTCCCTGATGATGAGAGTTTCTGGAGACACAGGGCAGTGTTGATCTCTTCCATCTGTGAATAGGACACACTGTGACCAAGTCGGTTGAGGATGTTTATCAACTCTACATTTCCTGTCAACGATTTGACACTGAATGGCAGAACAATGTGCTTGGAAGGCTTGGTATTTCCACATGTCACTGCATATACTATGTCATGGCCAAATGACTGCAGAAGGCACTGCACTCTCTGGGATGCATGATCAGGATTATTTGAGCCTGTGAGTAGAGAGTACAGGAAGATAATGAGCGACTCTGGAATGGTAGGACATTCTGCTTCTGGTTTGACTTCAGGCGGCCAGGTTTGAGGAACATCTTGACTTTTAATGTCTGCTCTCAATTTGATGGCTGCTTTGGCTATAACATCTTGTGCACTGACACTTTTCAGGGTCTGCAGCTCCCTTTTGAGAGACTGATTTTCTTTGGCAAGTTCCCTCATGGACAAGTTATTGGGATAGAGGAGGAATTTTCCTTTCTCATCAGGGAATATCTGCAAGGCTCCAGCAAACTCACTCTCCAGGTTTCGCCTTATGTGCTTCTTGGTTGATTCCTTGACTTGGGCAATGCCTTGGGAGTTCATTGAAGCTACCAGTCTAGAAGAGAGATCAGTCATTGTCATCACTTGAGGATTGCCTAAAAGCTCCATCCTGATGAAGAGGAACAGCTCATTGTATGCCTTATTCACAGCAGCTTCATACTGGGCTGCAGCATCATCATCTTCATTGCTGGCAACCTCTCCTTTGGAAACCTCTTCTTTGGTGTAAAGTCTATAGCATGACCTGTGGTAGTGCCCTTCAGCTGCTACAAGGTCTCTACTCACAATGGCAAGGATTCTGCTGTCCCTTTTCTTTGTGGCTGCACTCCTGATCTTTGCATCAGCTCGCAGTTCTCGACACTGAACCAGTACTTCTCTCGTATTCTGTCTCTAGGAATATTTGCTGTTTTTCTGACAAAATATGCACTCTGCATCATAAGTCCTAGATGTACTTGGAGCATGTCGAGCTACTCTCTTAGATTGTTTCTCTTCAGCAGAGACACAACTTTTCTTTTCTTTTGCAAGGAGGCCATCAAGAATTTGCTTCATAGTGAAGATACTGCGACACTTTCTGTGGTAGTAGATTGCTGGAATCTGTCCCTCAGGAATGTATTTTGCCAGTTTCAAAACTGGTGCATGATTTCGTATCTGAGCTGCCCTGAGCAGAGTTCTCCATGAGTCGACACTGTAGTGAAACCAGCTTATCTGTATCATCAGAACAGTGGATAATGCACTCCACCCGTGGGCGCTTTGGTATTGGGTAAAAACTTGCTTGTTCACCAGTGGCCATATTCAGTCAGTTTTCACCTGCCACATACAAACAAATACATGTAACTTAGGTGTATGAACACTACTAAAACAAAGTTTACTTTGCTTCACCAGCGTCATATTACCATTATTTATCTTACATAGCCACAAATAGATACATTACCTAGTTGCTATGCAACAGCTGTATTTTGTCCACATGAGGCCGCTAAAATCAACACAAGATGAAAGTTCCTCGTAGCCACTTTAACTAATCATATTAACATATACATTAAAAGAACATGCTAACATTATGGGAAATTAGCTTACAATCTTCTCCAGAGTGAGACAAGAAGATAGATACCAGTTTCCTTTATATGTGTTTAGTAGAAAGCTATCTGGCTGCACGTTAGCCTAGCTTAGCACAATGGAAGGAAGTACACAGTACTGGTTATCCTTGGTTGTTGGCCAACTAAGAACTGTCCCAGAGTTTAAGCTAGGCTAATCAGTACCAGGGGTGTTGAAATGCTATATTTGTAAAAATCTGGGCAAATACACAATCGTGAGAGGCACAGAAACAGGTTTCCTGAAAGAAAAATGAAATAGCTGCTCATTTGGAAAAGTTATCATGTATTATTTTACTTCTGTTAGTGTACCAAATAAAATGGCACCAGTGAAGTTGTGTCACCTTGGGTGATATCGATATCTGGTCTGACCCATGGACTAACTGGCTTTGGTCTAGTTAGTTTCTTAGTAATAATGCCCCTCTAATTTAAGGTTCACAATCACCTCACACAATGAAATAGTATGGGTATATTATACATTTCCTGAATCTTTACAGTCCTGTGAGTATTCCAGTTTTTGTGTTTTGTGTCCCTGATATTCCTAGATGCCACAGGGCTAAAAGAAAGTATATAGTTTAGGCGAACATTGCAGAAAGATGTGTGTTATTGACGGGTTGAAGAGCTCAAGTGACCTCTATATTTGTGAGAAATATCCACAACAGGGCTTGAATGAAAGCTAAGAGGGTCCCCTTTAAAATGATACCAAAGACAATATTATAGAACATTGAAAAATGTCCTGACCATGAGGCTAAACCAGGATATGCACCAGCGTCTAAAATGCAATTTACTTTAGGGGGTGGTTAACTTCATGAGCTGTTAACTGTGATACAGCTGCCACTCAGGAATGGTTATCATACCAAAATATCATCTACAGACATGGATCCTTTCAAAAATTATAAGTAAGTTTTGCCACCTTGAGTGTACCGAAATAGGAAATTTTGGGCTCTGGCCCATGGTCTAAAGGCCAAAGAGGAGGTTTATGGATGTGGTGAGGGAGGACATACAGGTGGCTGGTGTGACAGAGGAAGATGCAGAAGACAGGAAGAAATGGAAACGGACGATCCGCTGTGGCGACCCCTAATGGGAGCAGCCGAAAGTAGTAGTAGTTTATCCAGCCACCCAAAGCACTTCACATTAAGGGGGTAACTCACCTCAACCACCACCAATGGGTAGCACCCACATCGGTGATGCACGGCAGCCATTTTGCATCAGAACGCTCGCCACACATCAGCTTGAGGTGGAGAGGGAGGAATCAGAGGAGGAATCGTTGAGCCAATTAAACGGGGGGGGGGGGGTTAGGGGGTGATTAGATGGCCAGATGGCGAGAAACAGGTTGGGAATTTTGCCAGGACAGACCCCCACTCTTTGTGATAAGTGCCATGGGATCTTTAATGACTACAGTGAGTCAGGACATCGGTTTAACGTCTCATCTGAAGTACGGCATCTCCCACAGCACATTAGAACCAGAGGGAAGGCTGCCCCCTACTGGCCCACCAACATCACTTCCAACAGCAACTCAGTTTTCCTGGGAGGTCATCCATCCAAGTACCAGCCGAGCCCACACCTGCTTAGCTTCTGTCATGCAGCAGGACCAGGATACATGTTGGTATGGCTGCCAGCTTTACATCAAGTCAGCTCAGCTGCCATTTCATTTTGGCATACAATTCAATATTTAAGGTCTATGGCCGACATTTAATTCGGATTTTAGATCATTTTTCATTACACGTGTAACCCACTTAAAAGGTGTGTAGTTACTAAGGGGTTAATAGAGAGGCACACTGTTGGGTGCAATCTAATTCATCACCAGTAGAGTGCGCCATTCACGCTACTTGTGTCACTCACTCCGCCGCATCAGGTGATACCCTGCAAGAGCAGCGATTGGCTACTGGCTCAGACCTTCCCAGAGGTGATTGGTTGAGTGACTCGACACTCTGCGTTTGACCTCTACGATGTGCTTCCGCCCACCCTACACCCGAGAAATCTCTTTGAGGCAAACCAGTTAAACTGAGTGGCGGTGAGAAATGTGCCCTAAAAGCAAGTTAAAACCGTCAAATACATTGTTATTCTGTTACAATCCTTTAACAAATGTTGTCTTTTGTTACAGATCCTGTAAAATCCATCGGGGGCGCCCTGGTTTATCGTTTATTTTTGCAACTTTTCTACCGAGAGCTCCGGAGAGTCTCGTTGGGTTCATTAACCTAGCCTAGCGTCTTGCTAGCTAGACTATATGGTTCATTAGCCTAGCGTCTTGCTAGCTAGACTATATGGTTCATTAGCCTAGCGTCTTGCTAGCTATACACGTTTACTGATTTGTACTGCTATATGCAGATTGGCTTTTTGGTCGGGAGAGAGTTCCATTGTTGAGCTCGAGTGCGATGGTTTAGCCTATCCCAGTGAGTGAGCCGTCTCCGCGGAGGGATCGTTTGGATGCTGTGTGGCCAGCGGCCTCGGATTCTTCTCGCGAGAGTGACGGAGCTCAAAGGCTATCCAGTCCCAGCCTACTCTGCACACAGGTAAGAGATCTCCAACGCTCTACCCAGGTAGACCAACTTTAACACAAATACACCGAACTTTGGTACCACACACGCAAAGACAATCTATCATTTTTGGGTTTTTAAGGGTTTTGAATAGAACGAGCTCTATTCTATTTATGTTTTTATTTCTTATTTTATTCAATTTTCCTCCTGTTTTGTAAAATTAAGGGTTTACATTCCCAGTAGCTTGCAAACATACTAATTCTTGGTTAATTGTGTAATAAATTTGCCAGCTGTTCTACTGCTCTATACGAAGTCTCACCTAGTGACTTAGTCTATCTTACTACTCAGAACCTAGGTACTTGATATAGCTCTCTAGTGTTATTAAGGATAGGGGTGCTACATATGCAAGAATTTTTCCTGGGTGCGACGTTAAACTGCAACCGTTGGGTCGTCTGCGACTAAACCGGCACCCCAACTTCAACCCTTGGGTTGTTGTGAGGAGGGTGTGTGGACACCCAGCAGGACTAAAAACAAAACCTGTCAAAGGGCAGATGAGTTCCTCTGTGAACCAATGGCCATCCATACCTGGACAGGAGATAGGGACCACTAGGTATTCCCCCTACTGAAACACAATGATGACTCAACCTGTTGAGGCATCACCTGTGCTCCTATGACCTCAAAAAAGGTTACGGAACTGATGATGATGATGATATCTTGAACAGAAGAGAGCCAAGTATGCAGATCTGGTAGCTGAGTGTTGGAGGAATTGATGGACTCACTGTGAGCTGGTTGAAGTTGGCTGCAGGGGCTTTGCAGGCCAGTCTCTACACTGGGTCCTGGGAATCTTGGGGATTTGTGGGCTACAAAGAAGAAGAGCAATTAGGAACATCTTGGAAGCCACGGAAAAGGCTTCCCGTTGGCTCGGGGTGAAGAGGGGTGGCGTAATGCGCTACCTGGTCAAGGCTTGATCACCCCCGGCTGGGTCGCTTGGGCGAGGGTGTCTGATAAGACCCAAAACACCTGATGACCCTGGGTTCATTTCTGATGATATGTCCAGGTTGCGCCACATGGTGTATCCAAGAACTAGCCTACGGTCACAGTCACATGCATCCGCTAGCTTTGGACACCTGCTCACGCGTAGCTGGAAGTGTTGATAAATTTATCCAGCGATCCTCGCAGTGACTTATGAAATTCTTCCTTTTTAAAATGTTTCCCCTTTTCCCAGCACCCAACTTGTGTTTACGAAATCGGTTGTTCTCTTGTGCAGTCGAAATTTTTCCCCTTTTCTTGTTCCTCACTGTGAGCAGTGAGATGGAGCACGTGCTACGTAACAACGCAATATCGAAAACTGAAAAAAAAACCTGGGATGGTTCTGGTGCTGCTCCTTGTCAACTGCTGCAAACAAGAACAAACTCACCCATATCACACACACTGCCCCCAACATCATTAGCCTTCGCACCCCCAAACTTTCAGAAGTCAGTCAAGCGAAGCAGTTCCTATGGCAAATAACCCCCAGCCACCCCCTCAACCCATTATTCATTATTCATAGATCCCATCTAGTCATACAAAGGTGCAGGTCCATAACCTGGAGAAAGGCCTGGCTTGGCAGGAGTCTCATCTTCTGTGCCATAGCGGCTTTTAATAAAGTACCGCGCTGAAAGTCTGTGTACTTCATGTGTAAGTGTATTAATCTATATGTGTATGTAGCAAATTCAGGGGGCAGCTGGGAACCGCCGCAGCCGGGACGCGAACCCGGGTCTCCCGCACCACGGGCGGCTATGTTAACCAGTCAACTAAAGGGTCCGACCCATTAGCCAAGGGGCTAGCGAGTCTAGTCATTTGTGATTGTTACACTATCCCCCCCTTTCAGGAAGCGCATCAGCATATCAGCTCCCTCGCACCTCTGGGCGCACGCGCTTCCGATGACCTCACGGTCTCACCATCCCACTTCTGACACCAATGTAGTGAATTCAGAGGTTAGCCGGGAATCCGCCGCAGCCGGGACGCGAACCCGTGTTTCCTGCACCTCGGGCGACTACGTTAACCAGTTGACTAAAGGGTCCGACTCGTTAGCCAAAGGCTGGCGAGTGTAGTCATTCATGCTCGTTACATGTACGTAGATGTATGTATGGAGATGATGATGATGATGGAGATCATGTGTGTTTTTAATATACAGGGTGCGGCAGCACATTTCTTCAAGAGGGACAACAAAGTATCTACCTAGCTATCTATCTGTTTTATCTGCCTGTCTTCTTTCTAACTGGGGTCATGGGAAGAAACTTTGTATTCGTACTTCCAATAAAATACTTTTGCAGTGAAATTCGAAAGTTGAACGCAGGCCGCAGATGTTGACATTTTCTTTTTTTACCTTGAGCTGTCTTTGAAATGTAGCCCAATGTTTCTCAACAGGGACTGCGTGTATTACAGGAAAGTTTTGGGCGGATGAGGGAATCTGTTGTGACCCAGCCGGGGAGGCTTCACCCTGGTTTTGGCAGAACCGTGAAGAGGGAGAGATGGGAGGGTCCAACTTGGCGTCTAACAGTGGGAGAGGAAGAGAGAGAGGCCGGGGGGATGAGGGGGTTCCACAAGAAACAAGAAAAAAGACACAAGACAGAGAGA
This sequence comes from Lampris incognitus, assembly GCF_029633865.1. Lineage (NCBI taxonomy): Eukaryota > Metazoa > Chordata > Actinopteri > Lampriformes > Lampridae > Lampris > Lampris incognitus. The sequence continues at coordinate 44,612,666 of NC_079212.1, forward strand.
GAATGAGAGTGAGAGAGCGAGAGAGAGAGAGAGAGAGAGAGAGAGAGAGAGAGAGTTGGAAGGAGAGGGGGAGTTATGGATTGCTCAGCCCATTGCTAATCTGTGGATGATACATGTTGAGCAGGGCCACTGAGAATACATACAGTGGGGCGAGAGAGAGAGAGAGAGATATGTTTGGGGGTTCCTCTGCATAGGAAAGAGAGAGAGAGTCGTGGACAACAGGAGAGAGGAGTAAAAAAAGAGAAGATGTGGTCAGGGTCTGCACCGAGATGGATGGGGTGCAGGCAGAGGAGAGGGGGGGGGGGTGACAAAACAGAAGAGAAGAAGGACGGTCTCAGCTGAGGCTGACTTGGTAAAACAAGGGGACTGTGGTCGGACAAGGCTGCTTTAGGAGAAGGAATGGGCGCTTGGAGAGGAGGAGGGGGAGACAGAGAGGGAGAGAGAGAGAGGGAGCGAGAGAGAGAGAAGTTGTGGTAACGCTGCTGACGCACATGTGAAACATGGAGGGAGGGATGGAATGGAATCTCTGGCTGGAATCATTAAGCCTCGAGACGAGGTCATAAAGCCACTGGCGACATGACGAACACACACACACGCACACACACACACACACACTCTGTAACCCTGGTGGTAATAATAGTACTGATGGTAATAATGATAGTTTTATAGGTGATAATTGTTGATAGGGGGGTGGTCTCCAAAACCACTTGGAACAAGGCAGTGGGAGTTCAGTGGTGCATCCAAAACGTACACACACACACACACACACACACACACACACACACACACACACACACACACACACACACACACACACACACACACGCCCCTTTACTTCCAGGAGACGCGTTGTTTCAACAGCAGGGAGAAATGGAGCGTTGGTTTCCTACTCCAGGGCAGCCCGTCAGTCACCAGCCCACTCCCTGCGCTCACCGTGCGCAGGGTTCACGAGGAATTCGCCACAAGACCGGGAAAAAGTGGTCATGCGTGCGTGTGTGT
>NC_079212.1:44616164-44628664 GCF_029633865.1 Lampris incognitus
CTGTTTGTCTGTCTGTTTGTCGGTGTCTCTGTTTGTCTGTTGCTGTCTGTCTCTGTCTGGTTCTGTCTGTCTGTCTCTGTTTGTCTCTGTCTGTCTCATTCTGTCTGTCTGCCTTTCTGTCTGTCTGTCTGTGGTTTGGGATTGTATGTCTTTGGTGCTCTCGTTGCAGTAAAGTTTGGAAGTTAACTTTAGCGGTGGCTTAGCTTGTCAAAGAGAACAAGAAAATCACAGGTCATAAAAGCAAAACTTCAGGAATGTGTTGCAAAGATATCCACTCACTCCATTTTTGTTTTTTACTTTGTAACCTGACTTTGTTTTTTACCTTGTAACCTGAGTTTGTGTTTTTACTTTGTAACCTGACTTTATTTGTTACCTTGTAACCTGACTTTTTGTTTTTACCTTGTAACCTTACTTTTTGTTTTTTACCTTGTAACCTGACTTTTTGTTTTTTACCTTGTAACCTGACTTTTTGTTTTTTACCTTGTAACTTGACTTTTTGTTTTTACCGTGTAACCTGACTTTTTGTTTTTACCTTGTAACCTGACTTTTTGTTTTTACCTTGTAACCTGACTTTTTGTTTTTTACCTTGTAACCTGACTATTTGTTTTTTACCTTGTAACCTGACTTTTTGTTTTTACCTTGTAACCTGACTTTTTGTTTTTACCTTGTAACCTGACTTTTTGTTTTTTACCTTGTAACCTGACCTTTTGTTTTTTACCTGGTAACCTGACTTTTTGTTTTTTAACTTGTAACCTGACTTTTTGTTTTTTACCTTGTAACCTGACTTTTTGTTTTTACCTTGTAACCTGACTTTTTGTTTTTTTACCTTGTAACCTGACTTTATGTTTTTTTACCTTGTAACCTGACTTTGTTTTTTTACCTTGTAAACTGACTTTTTGTTTTTGCCTTGTAACCTGACTTTTTGTGTTTTTACCTTGTAACCTGACTTTTTGTTTTTGTCTTGTAACCTGACTTTTTGTTTTTACCTTGTAACCTGACTTTTTGTTTTTACCTTGTAACCTGACTTTTTGTTTTTTACCTTGTAACCTGACTTTTTGTTTTTGCCTTGTAACCTGACTTTTTGTTTACCTTGTAACCTGACTTTTTGTTTTTACCTTGTAACCTGACTTTTTGTTTTTTACCTTGTAACCTGACCTTTCGTTTTTTACCTTGTAACCTGACTTTTTGTTTTTTAACTTGTAACCTGACTTTTTGTTTTTTACCTTGTAACCTGACTTTTTGTTTTTTACCTTGTAACCTGACTTTTTGTTTTTACCTTGTAACCTGACTTTTTGTTTTTTACCTTGTAACCTGACTTTTTGTTTTTTACCTTGTAACCTGACTATTTGTTTCTTACCTTGTAACCTGACTTTTTGTTTTTACCTTGTAACCTGACTTTTTGTTTTTTTACCTTGTAACCTGACTTTATGTTTTTTTACCTTGTAACCTGACTTTGTGTTTTTACCTTGTAACCTGACTTTTTGTTTTTGCCTTGTAACCTGAGTTTTTGTGTTTTTACCTTGTAACCTGACTTTTTGTTTTTGCATTGTAACCTGACTTTTTGTTTTTACCTTGTAACCTGACTTTTTGTTTTTACCTTGTAACCTGACTTTTTGTTTTTTACCTTGTAACCTGACTTTTTGTTTTTTACCTTGTAACCTGACTTTTTGTTTTTTTGCCTTGTAACCTGACTTTTTTGTTTTTTACCTTGTAACCTGACTTTTTGTTTTTGCCTTGTACCCTGACTTTTTGTTTTTTTTACCTTTTTGTTTTTTTTACCTTGTAACCTGACTTTGTTTTTTTACCTTGTAACCTGACTTTGTTTTTTTACCTTGTAACCTGACTTTATGTTTTTTTACCTTGTAACCTGACTTTGTTTTTTTACCTTGTAAACTGACTTTTTGTTTTTGCCTTGTAACCTGACTTTTTGTGTTTTTACCTTGTAACCTGACTTTTTGTTTTTGTCTTGTAACCTGACTTTTTGTTTTTACCTTGTAACCTGACTTTTTGTTTTTACCTTGTAACCTGACTTTTTGTTTTTTACCTTGTAACCTGACTTTTTGTTTTTGCCTTGTAACCTGACTTTTTGTTTACCTTGTAACCTGACTTTTTGTTTTTACCTTGTAACCTGACTTTTTGTTTTTTACCTTGTAACCTGACCTTTCGTTTTTTACCTTGTAACCTGACTTTTTGTTTTTTAACTTGTAACCTGACTTTTTGTTTTTTACCTTGTAACCTGACTTTTTGTTTTTTACCTTGTAACCTGACTTTTTGTTTTTACCTTGTAACCTGACTTTTTGTTGTTTACCTTGTAACCTGACTTTTTGTTTTTTACCTTGTAACCTGACTATTTGTTTCTTACCTTGTAACCTGACTTTTTGTTTTTACCTTGTAACCTGACTTTTTGTTTTTTTACCTTGTAACCTGACTTTATGTTTTTTTACCTTGTAACCTGACTTTGTTTTTTTACCTTGTAACCTGACTTTTTGTTTTTGCCTTGTAACCTGAGTTTTTGTGTTTTTACCTTGTAACCTGACTTTTTGTTTTTGCCTTGTAACCTGACTTTTTGTTTTTACCTTGTAACCTGACTTTTTGTTTTTACCTTGTAACCTGACTTTTTGTTTTTTACCTTGTAACCTGACTTTTTGTTTTTTTACCTTGTAACCTGACTTTTTTGTTTTTTACCTTGTAACCTGACTTTTTGTTTTTGCCTTGTACCCTGACTTTTTGTTTTTTTTACCTTGTAACCTGACTTTGTTTTTTTACCTTGTAACCTGACTTTGTTTTTTTACCTTGTAACCTGACTTTTTGTTTTTTACCTTGTAACCTGACTTTGTTTTTTTACCTTGTAACCTGACTTTTTGTTTTTTACCTTGTAACCTGACTTTTTGTTTTTGCCTTGTAACCTGACTTTTTTTTTTACCTTGTAACCTGACTTTGTTTTTTTTACCTTGTAACCTGACTTTGTTTTTGCCTTGTAACCTGACTTTTTGTTTTTTTTACCTTGTAACCTGACTTTTTGTTTTTTTACCTTGTAACCTGACCTTTTGTTTTTACCTTGTAACCTGACTTTTTGTTTTTTTATCTTGTAACCTGACTTTTTGTTTTTGCCTTGTAACCTGACTTTTTGTTTTTACCTTGTAACCTGACTTTTTGTTTTTTACCTTGTAACCTGACTTTGCACCAGCTCAGGGTGCGCTGCAGTTGCTGTTGTTATTGTTGTTGTGTGTAATTTGGTGTCGCTTCAGTACAGTCACCCTTTTTTCACGAGTTTCTGAACTGGAACGTTTCAAACTTTTGACTGCCACCATGTATGCCCCCCCTTCCCCTTCCCCTCAATTTCTTTATTTGATCCCCATCCCCACTGCAACTACCCCCCAGCTATTGCTCCACTTTCTTCGGAGGTATGCGAGAGCACAATCAGGGAGACTTCAGAAAGAAAGAAAGAAAGGGGGAAAAAAAGAAAGGGAAAAAAAACAAGCTTTTCCGCACAAGCAGCCAAATTTATCCTTGTGGTTTTCTGTATGTTTATTTTGGTTTGCTGGAGGGACGACATATCTGCAGGAAAACCAAACGGCCCTGGAGCGGGGTGCATCCCCCCTTCTCCTCCCCCTTCCCCCAGGGGATTGTCACTGCGCTGGTAAAAATAGGCGCGGCCATCTTTTATTTCTTTTTTGGATCGAGGACTGGTTAGCGTATCCCTAGAGATCACTTAAAGTGAAGACAGGATGAAGACAGAGGTCATCCTCGATTCATTCTTTTTATTTATTTTTCTATTTTTTTTCTTCTCTCAAGTTTAAATTCTATTCTTCCCTATCTGCAAGGAGACAGTAAACAACAATTTGGGTCTTGTTTTGGCACAATGGAAAAGTGCCACAATGCCAATTTACCATTTTAACACCGCAGTTGTTTCTGCCCCACCGTTATCTCATAACCATCACATAATTGCTGTACAAACACCGCTGTGCCGTTTTTTTTATTTCCGTAGTGCTATTCCGAGCCTCCCACATTTCTTTTTTTGTCTCTTTTCATCCGTTCCTCTCCTCTCTCTCCTCCTCTTTCGCCCCTCGTTCTTCCATTCTTGCCACTGCTATACTTTAACTCCTCTCCACAACTGTCAAGAAAGTCTATTGTTAACTCTGGCATGGCTTGTTTGCTCTAATCCCATGACTCCGAAGTGCCCGGCTCACTCCGGCATTCTTCTTCTTCTTCCAGCTGAACTTGATGGCTGTGTTTGTAGGAAATGCGTGTGGGTTGAGCAGGAATTCTGGGATTGGAAAAAAAAAAACCTCCTCCACGCTGACTTTTTTTTTGTTTTTAACCCGTGTTTTCAGCACTCGGTCTGGTACAGCGATCTGCTGCTGCTTTACTACAGCTACTACTGCTGGAGACAGATGGCAAGTCTGCTACAGTCATCTCTGGTCCTCTCTGCAGTGGTGGGTGAGCTGCTGAAATTACACCAGGAAGGATGGTGGGCGAGTGGATCGTTTCGTTCACCCAGATTTTACTGTAGGTATCAGGGGGGAGATGTGCTGAAGCCCTTATACCTTCCAGTTTTGGTCGCATAACGGACGGAGGAGCAGAACAACCTCAATCCACCCAGGACGGCAAAGTCCCTTGTTGACTCTCTTGCAAACTGGGGAAACGTCTACGTGAGATAATACTCAATGATCCCCCCCCCCCCCGTATCACATCATATCACGTCTCCACGTCCGCCCAGTCCATCTCATGCAGGGGTGGAGGCTATCCAAGTAGGCACTGAGTGGCAGGAAGGAAGAGATCCGGGACAGCCTGCTCATCAGTCCATCGTGACACACACACACACACACACACACACACACACCATTCACCCTGTGGGATATTTGAACTCTCGAATTCTTCCAACATGCATGGCTTTGGACTTGATTTTGGGAGGAAATCCACATGTAGAGCTGGGATTGAACCCACGACCCTTATGCTACACAATAGTGCTAACCACTAGCTTGTTTTGAATAATCATACTTGTTATAAATACCAATACTTTATGTATAGTACTTTAGTACATGAATGGTATAGTCTCTACCTGCCCTCCCCCCTTTTTTTTCCTCCCCAATTGTACCAGTCCAATTACCCCACTCTTCGGAGCTGTCCCAGTCGCTGCTCCACCCCCTCTGCTGATCCGGGGAGGGCTGCAGACTACCACATGTCTCCTCCAATACATGTGGAGTCGCCAGCCGCTTCTTTTAACCTGACAGTGAGGAGTTTCACCAGGGGGGCATAGCGTGTGGGGAGGATCATGCTATTCACCCCAGCCCCCCCAAACATGTGCCCCGACCAACCGACCAGAGGAGGTGCTAGTGCAGCGACCAGGACACATACCCACATCTGGCTTCCCACCCGCAGACACGGCCAATTGTGTCTGTAGGGACGCCCAACCAAGACGGAGGTAACACGGGGATTCGAACTCTCGATCCCCATGTTGGTAGGCAACGGAATAGACCGCTATGCTACCCGGACGCCCATCTCTACCTGGCTTACAGATGAACTGCAGAGTTACTGGCCACTAGTAGTGTGCTACTGAACAAAGTGGATCCCAGTACCATAAGAAAAATACCCACAGTCTCATCCCGTGACGTCATATATTGGTCAGAGGCACAAGTTGCCATTGGCATCTGTATGAGATGCTGCATGTGTGCCGTAGACTCCAATGTGAAATTTCTACTCTGATTTGTAAATATTAATGATGTACAGGTTAGAGTGTGGTTAAGTTGGGGTTAAGGTTAGGTAGTGGTTAACCCACAGGATCTCATACGCACGTCAAAGGGAACCACGCACGTCAATATATCGATGTTTTGTCAATAACCTAGGTATGCGACTCCATGGAAGGAGACTGGGCTCAGAAGCTTAACTTCCTGTCCAAGCCACTGTGCCGAAATCCAGATGTAAAAATTGGAGTGTTGTAACACACTGTAGCCGTCTAAGTATTCAAGATTAAGATGTTCTGCACATCTTTGAAGGCAATAACTGTTGTCATCATATAGTCAGTGAGATCTAATAACATATTCTATCTTCTGCAGGAGTAAAGCTACGAATTTATGCAAACCCGTGTGTTTGCAAGGAAAACCACGCAGTTCATCTTTAAGGTGTGTTATTACTTAGTCAGATCTGTGTTGGTGTGGTCAGAGATCTGTGGCAATTTGTGCACATCTTAAAAGAAACCATTAACTTTGTTCATAAAAAGTGTCGGATGCATCGTCTTGTTAAATGTTCAATAGTCCAGGTAAGAACATCAAAGAAAGTTGAATCAGTTCATCTGGATACAATGTTGCAATGTTTATTGACAGATACATTTCATCACTCAAGTGACATCTTCAGTTTGTGTGCATACGTCAGAGAGAGGATTTGTGTGTGTGTGTGTGTGTGTGTGTGTGTGTGTGTGTGTGTGTGTGTGTGTGGGTCATGAGTGTAGAGGGGTGTGTTTTTGTGTATTAGTGCATTTTTAGCATGAACATGAGTGTGTCTGTGTTGTGTGTTGTGTGTGCATGTGTCAGACAGGATGTGTGTGTTGTGTGTTGTGTGTGCATGTGTCAGACAGGATATGTGTGTGTGTGTGTGTGTGTGTGTGTGTGTGTGTGTGTGTGTGTGTGTGTGTGTGTGTGTGTGTGTGTGTGTGTGTGTGCAGGACATGAGTGTAGAGGAATTGTATTTTGGACTAGTAAGTGCGACTGTGTGTGTGTATTTGTGTACATGTTTCACAATTGTGTGTGTGTGTGTGTGTGTGTGTGGGTGTGTGCGCGCGCGGAGGACATGAATGTAGAGGATTTGCATTTTGGTGTACTAGTAAGTGCGACTGTGTGTTTGTATTTGTGTACATGTTTCACTGTGTCTGTGTGTGTGTGTGTGTGTGTGTGTGTGTGTGTGTGTGTGTGTGTGTGTGCAGGGCATGAGTATAGAGCAGTGTGTGTTTCTGTGTATTCGTGCATTCTTATTGGCGTGAGTGTGTGTGTTGTGTGTGTGTGTGTTAATAGAAACTATTAACTTTGTTCATAGAAAGAGTCAGATGCGTCATCTGGACTTGTGCTGAATAATCCAGGTATCTGTCGATAAACATTGTAGCCACATGAACTGATCCAACCTTCTTTGATCTCAGACGCATCCTTGTAATTGTGATGCTGAGGGAAAACAAAGAGAAACGCCTCCCTGACGAAGACTCTTGCTGCCGGTTGAACCAGCCCCAAACCCTTTTGTCGCGAACCGACGGCCTCGCTATACCTAACGCTGTTGGCCTGTCGCCTGTTAGCAAATATCTGTGAGATGACGGCGGCGGATCATCTCTCCCTGTAGTCACAGCACATCTGTAGTAAACTGTACATCCACGTCAGCACTGACCGCAGCTTTCATCACTCACTCGGTCACTTGGGTGTGGTTAAAGGCTGCGTGAGAGCCCAACACATGGCTACTGTCACCGCGGATGAGCCGAGTAGCACGCACACGCGCACACACAAACAGCTGTAGAGCCAATTTAAGGATACACATAAACATGCACAATGCGCGTGCACACGCACACACATACACAGACACATGCACACAGACACACACAGTTGTAGAGCCAATTTAAGGATACACATACACATGCAAGTGCACATACACACACACATACATAAACACACATACAAACAGTTTTAGAGCCAATTTAAGGCTACACACACACATGCAAGCGCACACACACACATGCAAGTGCACACACATGTAAGTGCACACACACACACACACACACACACACAAACAGTTTTAGAGCCAATTTAAGGCTACACACACACATGCAAGTGCACATACACACACGCACAAACAGTTTTAGAGCCAATTTAAGGATACACTTACAAATGCAAGTGTACATACACACACACACACACACACACACAGATGCACGCTCAGAAGATACTGTGAAGCTGACCGGGAGCCTGTGTGTTGCAATCACAGTGACGATTGTTTGCAGTAGAAAATCATTGTCGTAGCGCAGTTTGGAATCTGTTCGATATACAATGTCGTTGTGCGACGGCTGCAGTGGTGATGGGAGCCAGATACCATGAGATCATGGAAGAGAAACGCGCAGAATGAAGAAACGCAGCTCACGGGTTGTCTGGGTGGGTTTGGTTTAAAAAAAAAAAAGATTCTGCGGACGGCAGCTAATTCACGTCGAGTCAAGTCTTTACCCATTTAAACGCCGAACTGACGGGTGTAGGACCCACAAACACTTGTTGCTGCTTCAACAAACTGGTGTGCCACGGTCCATAAACTGGATAAGGTCAAGCAGGGAAAAACTGAGTGTCATAATAGAGGCCGGTGAATGTGGAGCCAGGCCTGGAACCATTCAACCTGCTTTTTTATCCGAGCAAGGAAGCAGTGAAACGCCGAGATAACGTAATGCAGCGAATTCAGGGGGCAGCTGGGACGCGAACCCGGGTCTCTCGCCCCACCGGCACCCAGACAGCATCTGGATGTGGGCCACTTCAGGCAACAATGCAGCACTGGTGGCCTTCTTCTGGCCCTGACAAAATGGATGTGAGCCTGAAGTGGCCCACATGTATAACAGCAAATGTGGCCCAAATATGCCAAATCAAATGTGGGCCTTTTTTGGCAAAGATGCGGCGCTCTGGGCAACATGTGATCTGGATGTGACCCTGAAGTGACCCGTGGGGTAAGTGGTGAATATGGCCCAAATATCACAAAACAAATATGGGCCACCTTTGTGGCAAATATGTGGCACATGCGGCATTGGTTATGGCCAGATCTGGCAAACAGGAGCGGACTGTCCAAGTGCCATCATTCCACGTGGTATGTGGGCCGGATGAAGTGCCGGGTGTGGGACGGATCCGGCCACAGCAGTTTTGCTAGCAGGGTACAGTAATGTCACAAGGTTGAGTCAAACCGAGCCCCCGGCCTCTGCCCGTTGTTGCTCTTTCTGCTTTTGTAAACCAAACGTGACTATAATGAGAAATACTCCAGCGCCGGGCACATTGCTCAGGTCGAAACCTGGATTCCTCGTTTCTTAAATTGTGACTCACAACCCCGTTATGGTTGGCCTACTTCTCCCGTGTCTCTGACATGACCAGTCAAGCGATGTTTTGAAAGAGAGCGCCCGGCTGCTCCAAGTTTCGAGGCTCCTCCACGTCTTGAGTTTGTTATTCAACTCACAGCCTGAGGATCCCTGGTCTGAGGAGCCCTGGTCTGAGGATCCCTGGTCTGTGGAGCCCTGGTCTGAGGAGCCCTGGTCTGAGGATCCCTGGTCTGTGGAGCCCTGGTCTGAGGATCCCTGGTCTGTGGAGCCCTGGCCTGAGAAGCCCTGGTCTGTGGAGCCCTGGTCTGTGGAGCCCTGGTCTGAGGAGCCCTGATCTTTGGAGCCCTGGTCTGAGGAGCCCTGGTCTGAGGAGCCCTGGTCTGTGGAGCCCTGGTCTGAGGAGCCCTGGTCTTAGGAGCCCTGGTCTGAGGATCCCTGGTCTGTGGAGCCCTGGTCTGAGGAACCCTGGTCTGTGGAGCCCTGGTCTGTGGAGCCCTGGTCTGAGGATCCCTGGTCTGTGGAGCCCTGGTCTGAGGAGCCCTGGTCTTAGGAGCCCTGGTCTGAGGATCCCTGGTCTGTGGAGCCCTGGTCTGTGGAGCCCTGGTCTGTGGAGCCCTGGTCTGAGGAGCCCTGGTCTTAGGAGCCCTGGTCTGAGGATCCCTGGTCTGTGGAGCCCTGGTCTGAGGAGCCCTGGTCTTAGGAGCCCTGGTCTGTGGAGCCCTGGTCTGTGGAGCCCTGGTCTGAGGAGCCCTGGTCCGTGGAGCCCTGGTCTGTGGAGCCCTGGTCTGTGGAGCCCTGGTCTGAGGATCCCTGGTCTGTGGAGCCCTGGTCTGAGGAACCCTGGTCTGTGGAGCCCTGGTCTGTGGAGCCCTGGTCTGAGGATCCCTGGTCTGTGGAGCCCTGGTCTGAGGAGCCCTGGTCTTAGGAGCCCTGGTCTGTGGAGCCCTGATCTGAGGAGCCCTGGTCTTAGGAGCCCTGGTCTGAGGATCCCTGGTCTGTGGAGCCCTGGTCTGAGGAGCCCTGGTCTGAGGAGCCCTGGTCTTAGGAGCCCTGGTCTGTGGAGCCCTGGTCTGTGGAGCCCTGGTCTGAGGAGCCCTGGTCCGTGGAGCCCTGGTCCGTGGAGCCCTGGTCTGAGGAGCCCTGGTCTGAGGAACCCTGGTCTGTGGAGCCCTGGTCTTAGGAGCCCTGGTCTGTGGAGCCCTGGTCTGAGGAGCCCTGGTCCGTGGAGCCCTGGTCTGAGGAGCCCTGGTCTGTGGAGCCCTGGTCTTAGGAGCCCTGGTCTGAGGATCCCTGGTCTGTGGAGCCCTGGTCTATGGAGCCCTGGTCTGAAGAGCCCTGGTCTGTGGAGCCCTGGTCTTAGGAGCCCTGGTCTGTGGAGCCCTGGTCTGAGGAGTCCTGGTCTATGGAGCCCTGGTCTGTGGAGCCCTGGTCTGAGGATCCCTGGTCTGTGGAGCCCTGGTCTGAGGAGCCCTGGTCTGTGGAGCCCTGGTCTGTGGAATGCTAATACCATGTCTCTCTGCCGCAGAGTCAAGGTCCCACTGTCAGAGAGGAAATGACTTCACACGATTCAGGGGCCTCTGCCTTGCCTGAAGGGAGGGCTGGTATGCACACACACACACACACACACACACACACACACACACACACACACACACACACACACACACACACACACACACACACATGCAAGAATGCAGACAAGAACACAAGCAAATAAAAACACACGTGCACAAGAACACAGGCACGCACACACACACCACACACATGCAAGAATGCAGACACAAGAACACATGCAAATAAACACACACACACACATAGACACACAATTGCATTTAAGGGACACACACATACTGACACACACACACACAAGCAGGTACACACAATTGCATTTAAGGGACACACACACACACACACACACACACACACACACACACACACACACACACGCATGCTTCAGCCAGCACCTCCCTGGCTGGGCCGGAGTGTGTTGTTCGTCTGAGTGAGACTGCGCGAGAGTTAAAAATGGAATATTTCGGCTGCGTAAAACACTTCCTGTTTTGACGAGTCCCTCCGCGAGCCCCTCCCTCCGCCGAGGAGCCCCACAGCAGCAGCATGTGACGGCGGCAGGCTGAGCGATGGGAAGAATGTGTGTGTGCGTGCGTGTTGATGACTCTACCCCCGGTGCCCTCCTGTGCGTTGTTGTGCGTCCTTCTCTTCCTGGCTTGTGTAGCCACGCAGCGCTTCATCGGGGGGGGGGGGGTTCCTGCAGGTCTTATCGCCCCCCCCCCCGGCACGTACTTCATGTCTAGCGGTACTGGCAGAGGGAGCCTTCGTCTTCCTCATCTTCATGCTATTTTCTAGCATGTTATGTGAGTGTGAAGCCCGCTGGGACGCCGCTGTGATTCGGGGCCGCGCAAATAAAGCTGGACTTGGCATGTGTGCAGTGTGTGTTGTCTCGCGCAGCAATTCAGCACGAGTGCGCGCATGCGTGTGTGTGTGGCGTGTGTGTGTGTGTGATTATGCATGCTTCGTCATGTGTACACCTTTTTAGTTCTGAATTATGACCGCGGGGTAAAATGATCTGCCCTATTTGAGGTGTATGTGTGCACCAGCCCTTTTTATGGCGCTTCCCTTGCAGCGGACGGTCACTTCCGCTGCGTTTACTCTGAGCTATGTAAACGGGGTGTCTCTTCCAGGGGGACTTACAAGAGCGGCAGTTTGGGGTTTTTCCGGTCCTGTTGTGCCGCTGCGGTTTCTAGAAGCTGCGGCTTCGCGGCCCAGTTTGGACCGTGGGCTTCACCTCGGACGGACACCCATCATAACGAGAATACCACCAGCCTCTTTCTCAAACACTGAGATTCTCACCGGGGGGGGGGGGGGGGGCGTGACGGTCTGTTCCGTTGCCTACCAACACGGGGATCGCCGGTTCGAATCCCCGTGTTTCCTCCGGCTTGGTCGGGCGTCCGTACAGACACGATTGGCCACGTCTGCGGGTGGGAAGCCGGATGTGGTGGTGGGGGGGGGGTGTCCTGGTCGCTGCACTAGCGCCTCCTCTGGTCGGTCGGGGCGGGGCTGTTCAGGAGGGGAGGGGGAACTGGAGGGAAAAGCGTGATCCTCCCACGCGCTAACATCCCCCTGGCGAAACTGATCACTGCCAGGTGAAAAGAAGTGGCTGGCGACTGTCGGAGGAGGCATGTGGTAGTCTGCAGCCCTCCCCGGATCGGCCGAGGGTGGAGCAGAGACCGGGACGGCTCGGAAGAGCGAGGCGATTGGCCGGATACAATTGGGGAGAAAAAGAGGGGGGGATTCTCACAGGGGGGAAAAACGTGGTGGCAATATAGTTGACAGCTTTTTGGTCCTTTTTAAAGAGCCCTAAAGGGTCCATGGCGGATAGCCAGAGACACACAGGAAGACACAACCACTGCAGAGACGCGAGAGACGAAGACACACGTCTCAAGACGAA